>NC_072780.1:33648738-33836238 GCF_022539595.1 Amphiprion ocellaris | reverse complement strand
TCTTTCTGCTCATTTTGCAACAGTTTATTGTCCTTTTTGTCTCTTCAAGATCAATTTGCATCTTTTTGTAGTCATTTCTGGGTCTCTTGTTGATAGTTTGGCATCATTTTGTTGTCGATTCACATCATCAGTTTGTGGTCATTTTGTCTTTTTGTGTCTCCCTCTCGTGATCTTGTGACTATGTTTGATAAATTTGCATAATTTTGTGTCACTATGTGGTGATTTATGTCTTTTTTTGGCCGTTTTGTATCATTTTGTGCTTGTTTTGGGTCCAGTCATGGTCACTTTGCATCACTTTGTGCATTGTTTTGTGTCTTTTTATAGTAGTTTTATCCCTCCATGTTTATTTTTTGTCTCTTTTTCAAACTTTTGCACCTTTTTGTGGTAATTTAGTGGTCATTATTGTCTCTCTGTGGTCACTTTGTGGTCTTTATATGTCAAACTGTAGTCATTTTGAGTCTCTTTTTGATCATTTTGCATCACTTTGTGGTCACGTTGCTTTTCTTTATGGTCACTGTGTCTCTTTTTGATAGTTTTGCATCAATTTTTGGTCAATTTGTGTAATTCTGTTGTCATTTTGCACAAGTTTATCAGTTTGTGACTCCCTCCAGTGATTTTGTGTCTATTTTAGATAAATTTGAACAAACTTTTGAACAGTAGTGTACATCAGTTAAAGTTGCTCTAAGTGAGTTAAAGTTGATCCATTTGCATATTTCAACATAAAATTGTAATGCAATAAATCGTTGCCATCTTGTAAATATTCATGTGGGGAAGTTCCAGGCTGATATGTTTTCTCATGATAGGAATTTGCACAGAGATGAGGTTTTTGGGGGTTTTTTTGCCATTTTAAGACCAACATAGAAAACAGAAAGAGTTTGATTGATGCTCTTTACTTCGCAATCAGGACCAAATGTCTTTTTAGTCTTTGTGTCTTTGACCTGAGTGCAGCCAGATTGTTTCATAAAATAACAGGAAGCATTAAAAAGCTTTAATATCAGTTTATCATCAGCATAGGAGAAAACACTGACAGCTCCAGGAAGACCTCGGCCTGCAGAGAAGAAGAGGTGAGGAGGACGCTGCAGGACCGAACCACGACCACGACAAGTATGCAAACTATGCAAATATGATACCTGAAGAAGAACAGACTGAAACAACAGCCTTCTTTCTCATCGTCTGCTGGAGGTGATAACACGTTTTCCAAGAAGCCGACTCACTGCGAACAAGTAAAGAGTACACAACGGCGTAGATAAAACCGCTGTTTAAAGTTGACAGCGCGTGAAACGGGTCATGATGCTTTTTTTTCAGCCTGAATCCTAAAAACACACCATCAGCAGCACTCTGACCCACATAGAACAGGAGACCAGATTGGTCCAAGGTCAGCGAACATGGCAGCGAGTATTTAGTCTATTGGCCGACGGCTGCTCATAACATCCATGGGGGGCTCGCCGTCTTCATGTCTCTGCTTATCGAAACATGCCAGACATTCCCGCCGCCGTGTGTGAATGCGTGTGTTTGTGTTTGTGCGTGCATGCTCTGACCTGAGCGCACACAACATGTGAATTCACCTCCTCAAAATTCCACACACTCGTAGCGACCACGAGCCAAAACAACGGGACGTTTTCCTGTTTTGTTCTCGGCCCTCTTTGGAAAGGAGTCTCAAACCTTCCCACCTCCAAAACCCCCAAACGCTCACAACACACTCCTGCTTCACAAGACAGAGACGGAAAGTAGGAGAAGCTGCCATCAGTGAGTAGTTTTCCATTTGACTAGGTTTCCCTTAAACCCTCCTGTTGTCCTCATTTACAGGCACCAAAAAAATAGTGTTCCTTTGTCTGAAAAAAATCCAAAAATTCAGCAAAAAAATCCCCAAATTTATAAAAATTTGCAAGATGTTTAGGAAGAAAATTCCCCAAAAAAATCCTTAAAAGTTTCCCTTGAAAGATTTATTTTTGTAAAAAAAATCCTCAAATTTGGCGAGAAAGAAAAATTTAAAAAAAATAAAAAATAAATAAAAATTGTAAATATTTTCAAATAGCGAATAAAAATCTTCCCCCAAAAAATCCTAAAAATATCTAAATTGATTCCATATATATCAGTAAAACTTTTGGAACAAAATCTATGAAAATCCAGTGAAATTCGCTGGATTTTGGTTGATTTTTTGTGAATGTTCTTAAGAATTTTTTTTTTTTTTTAAACACTTGATTTTTTCCACCAAAAATGTTCAAAGATTTCCCAAAAATGTTGAAAATGTGGAAGTTTTCACTGTGAAAATTAATTTTTTTCCATATTTTCAAACTTTAAAACGGGTCAATTTGACCCGCAGGACGACACGAGGGTTAATTCACACCTTTTGTGCACAAAAATAAGTCGAGCCTCCTGTTGTTCCCTCAAAGATGGAGTGTTTACATGAAGACACCAGGAATCATACTCAGGCTACGACATCTATAAAGGACACAAAACATGACTGTATACATGATAATTCACACTAAAGGTTAATGTGAATTTCCTGTAAACATTAACCTCTGATTAATTATTCTTCCTGTTTGCTTTCTACCTGCTAAACTACAACATAATGACGCCCTGGTCAAATATTTTGGTGCCTGATCTGACCCAAGTTCTTTTCTGTTTAGTATCTGCAGCACACTGAGTCCCAGACTATTTGTCCCGATTATTAGAACATATCCACTGTATTTACTTCACAAGTATCTCTGAAAAACACCATGAAAACAACTTTCTGCCTCAGTCTGTTCCTCAATGTTCCATAGGTGTTCATGAACCTTGTAGTGAGAATCCAGTAGTACTTTGATAAATGTAGTACTAGAGAGTACTTAGAGTGTTAGAGGGTAAATGTAGTGTTAGAGGGTAAATGTAGTGTTAAAGGGTAAATGTAGTGTTAAAGGGTAAATGTAGTGTTAAAGGATAAATGTAGTGTTAGAGGGTAAATGTATTATCAGAGGGTAAATGTATTATTAGGTGTATCATCCAAGATGAGAGGTGGAACGTCTTCTAGAACCTACCGGAGACGCCAGGTAGGGTTAGGGTTAGCTCAGGACTTCTCTTGTAGGTCTTTGAAGATGTCTTCAAGAACCTTCAAGAGAAGCCCACCTTCTGTTGTACCTTCCATCTTCCACCTCTCATCTGGAATGAGAGGTGGAAGGTCTTCAAGAACCTCCAAAAGAAGTCCAGTGGACCTCTCTTGGAAGCTCTTGAAGAAATTCTTGTGGTCCTTGTGTCATTTCTGACCTTCCCTGAAAATTTCATCAAAATCCGTTAGTCCATTTTTCAGTAATGTTGCGCACAGACAAGATTTTTCAACTGGACTTCTCTCGTAAGTTCTTGAAGACGTCTGACCGTCGTGTTCCTTGGTGGAATAAAGATAAATAAACCCAACAACTCACATAGAATAAACGAACATGTACCAGCATAAACTGCTCCGTCAGCTCCAGTTATTACCATATTATGAATTGAAGTTGTGTTGTTTACATCCACACACACACAGCAGGATGTTGTGCAATTCAGGAACATAATGATGCTTAAATGAACATAATCCTGGGAGCTATTATGTTTCCTAAAATGTGTTTGGCAAAACCATTTAGCAGCATATAAAAACAATTAACAGGAGACAGGGTTTTAATACGCAGCAGTTTTTACCCATAAATCTCAGAATCAGCTGAAATTGTACTTTAATGAATGTTTACCTGTAAGTTCAGTCATTCCCAGATATACCTGCTGTATCCTCCCGCTCTGTGCTGCTGTTTCAGAGAGGCTCGTACGCAGGAGCCTGTATCTATATTTAAAGTGATTAATCTAAGTTTGTGATGATTACGGGGCCTTGAAACATAACTCTGTGCAAACCACACGTTTGTTTCTGACAAGTACACCCTGCAGAAGGAACAGATTCATTTTTCTTCATGTAATCACAGACTGTGGAGTCTACGTTCACGGCTGCAGTTTGTCGGCCGAGCACACCCAGAGCATACCGGCTCGTTTTATACGGTAAACAAGACATAAAATGAATGCAACTCTGACCTGGTTTTACCACCAGCAGTGTGGTTTTATTAGCGTTACATAACTCAGTGGAAGGGCTTCTCCTCGGGCTCCTGTTGGCTGATGATAAAAGTTGATAAGAGTGTTTGTTTTCCAGATACTGGTGAGTATTTTCATAATATTTTTCAACTAGAGAGACCAGCAGCTAAGACATGAGCTGGAGCTTTTCCTGGATCCTCGTCATAAACAGTGGACAGAAAACGAAGGATATTTCAGCTTTACATTCAGAACTGTTTCCTGTGGAGTTTATACACTGCCCAGCCACAAAAAAAGTCTCACAATCTAATGTTTCATTGGACCATCTTTAGCTCTGAGAACGACACACATTCACTGTGGCATCGTTTTGATAAACTTTTGCAATGTGCATCTTGGAACATGAAGAAAACCTCCACTGATTGAAAGACCTGGTCTTTCAGTATCTTCAGGTATCAGCTGACCTCATTCTTTGGGAACAGAACGTTGGTGAACCTGACCAACCCCAGATCATAACCCTAACCCCCACTAGCCATGATGAGGGCATCACTTCATCTGCCTCTCTTCTTACCCTGATGGACCAGTCTGATGGTTTATCCTCGACTCCTCTGGACTCTATACCTACCGTCAGGCATGGAGGTGGCAGTATCATTATACTATCAATTTAACTGACTCAAATCTGAGACAGAAAGACAACAAATTTAGTGGAACGGCACCAGAATTGGTTCAGTTCCACTAAATTTGTCGTCTTTCTGATTTGGTTGTTCAGGTTCTTGATGGGTTTCAGTCAGGACTTTGGGGAGACCAGTCTAGAACCTTCATTCCAGCCTGATGGAACCATTTCTTTACCACGTCTGATGTGTGTTTGGGCTCATTGTCTTGTTGAAACATCCAACTGTGTCCAAGATCAACCTTCTGCTGATGGTTTTAGGTTTTCTTGAAGAACATGGAGGTGATCCTCCTTCTTCATTTTTCCATTTACTTTGTGGAAAGCTCCAGTTCCACAGAGCATGATACTGCCACTGCCATGCTTGATGGTAGGTTTGGTGTTCTTGGGTTTGAAAAAAAATCCAAGACCTGCCTTAGACAGTCTGAAACCAGTCCTCAACAAGTCTAAAACCAGGACCAAAATCAGACATAAACCAGTCCAAAAAAATGTTCAGAACCAGTCAGAATCCGGTCTGAAACCAGTCCTAAAACCAGTACAAAGTTGGGACCAAAACCAAACCTAAACTACTGCCCCCATCCCTCTGGAACAGGGTAAATCTGGACTCATCAGACCACATGACCTTCTTCCATTGATCCAGAGTCCAATCTTTATGCTCCACAGCAAACTGAAGCCTTTTTTCTGATCATCCTCACTGATCGGTGGTTTTCTTAGAGCTACAGCTGTTTAGTCCCAGTCCTTTGAGTTCTCTTCATGTGGAAATGTTCTTCCTTCCACTATGAAACAGCTGTGAGTTCTACTGTTGGTTTCCTATGATCATCTAAGAGTTTGTTCCTGGAGATGATGGTTCTCCACTATCCTTCAGGTTCTAATGATGCGTTGGACGGTTCTTAACCTGATTTTAGTCATTTCATCTCCTTAGTTGTTTTCTTTGCTTGATGCAGGCCAATAATTTGACCCTTCTGAGACAGATTAACATCCTTTATGACCACAGGATACGTCTTCCAACATGGTTGTTGAAGGAATGAAATGTTAAAGAAGTTGTCATCACTGCAGTAATTATCCAATGGAAGGCTCTCTGTGTAGTTTTGAGGGCGTTTAGAAAAGCATTTAAAAGGAGCTGCATTCCAGACTCTGTTGTCATTTCAGTTTTCCATTACACTGCAGAGCATAAAGACGACAAACTGGCCGTCAATTAGTGAGACAAATGCAGCTCATCATGTTGTCACCGCCAGCGGAGGCATTGTGTTTCAGAGAATGAGAGGAGATTCCATGATGCTCTGTTCTCAGATTCCAGGCAGTGTGACGCTGAATGTTATTGGCGTTATTCATAACTGTAGCTGTGGGTGAGCAGCTCCTGCAGCCTGGGGTCCTCATTCAGCGTGGCTCTTATCTGCAGCGCTGCAGGAGTCGCCGTGTGGTTCCTGTTATTGCGATGCCCCGGCGTGCAGGCAGATACTTGCACCCACTTTGGCTGCGGCTCCGATCTTGCTTTTTCCTCCGCCTGAAAATTCAGATTGTGTAAACCTGAACGGCAGAAAATAAGGATTGTTTGTTATCACAATGCCAGTCCACAGCAGCCCGAGCGTGCGCTGTTTTGACTCTGAGAACAATCAAGTGTTGCAATAAAAGAGCCTCCCTCCCTGCGACCCCTTCCCCTCGCTGTTTATTTACAGCAAGGATTCCTCTGAAAATGTCAGCGACGGATCCAAATTCTGTGCTTTTACTGGAACAGGGGAAACACCTCCACCTTTGCTGCTCTGGGGAACGAAACAAAGAAGGAATTTCCTGTTTTGTTGACAGCTGTCATTGCTGCAATCATTAATTGGTGATTTATAACTTTATGTAAGGTGTTATGTAAAACTGGAATGAGGCCCCAATAAAAGTGTGCTGATATGAATGTGGAATAAATGTTCTGGAAGTTTGTCTGATGAGAATCATGCAGATGTCAAGCTTCGTAATGCTAAATTTTTTATTAGAATCTCCCTTAATGCACCTTGAATTAAATATGTCTTTATTTTTGAAAGAAAAGCACTTTTTCAATGAAGATAACGTGAAATGAATGATAAATCCAGTGTAGACATTGTTAATGTGGTAAATGACTATTGTAGCTGGAAACAGCTGATTTTTAATGGAATATCTCCATAGAGGTACAGAGGAACATTTCCAGCAACCATCACTCCTGTGTTCTAATGCTACATTGTGTTAGCTAATGGTGTTGAAAGGCTCATTGATGATTAGAAAACCCTTGTGCAGTTATGTTAGCACATGGAGAAAAGTGGGAGTTCCATTAAAAATCAGCCGTTTCCAGCTACAATAGTCATTTACCACATTAACAATGTCTACACTGAATTTATCTTTCATTTAATGTTACCTTCATTAGAAAAAAATTGCATTTCTTTTCTTTCAAAAATAAGGACATTTTAAAGAAACCCCAAACTTTTTGAAATACAGCATGCACATATGAGCATGCTGTATAACTTGTCACTGCCAGTAGTTTGCACTGTTCAAACATAAAAACGTTACCTTACTTCAGGTATCTGTTTCAAAAGCTTTATGTTGTGAAAAACTGAGATTTGGAAATTTGTGTTTCTTGTGCCTAAACTTGTCATTTTGTAAAGATGTTATTTGTTTTTGCTATTTTTTTTTTGTTTTATTATTTGGAAATTCCAGAATTTGCACATTTTTTTTACATTTTCTAAAAAATAAATCGAACCTTACAATCAAACAGATACTCAGTACTTCAGTGGTCTTTTCACCAAATACTTTTTTACTCTTATTTGAGTAATTTTTTGGATTACTACTCTTACTTCTACTTGAGTGATATTCTTTTGAAGTAACGTTACTCTTACTTGAGTGCAGTTTTTGGCTACTCTACTACCTCTGAAAGTCGGTTATTTAACAACAATTCCTATTGTGATGTCACTTTTCCTTTTTGATGAGAGGCGAAGCTTCACCTCAAGCTTTTAGATGTTGTTTAGCTGCTGCTGGAAAATGATTACAAGACCAAACATATTAAAATACGAGAATTCTGATTGAAAGCCTCAAGTGTTACACATGGAAGTTGGCGAAACAAACATCCTGCTGCAGACAAGCTGTGATACGCAAAGAGGTGTTTGCAAATTGAACTGATTTTAACAAAATGTTGCCACATGGCCGTCTGGTGTCAATAAATAAAGCGGTCTCAGTTTGGATGGGACGGTTCAAAGTTATGAAAACATGGTGTCTACAGGGAGTCTGTTCCTTTCAGTGAACACAATAACGGATTCATCATGGAAGGTTGAACTTCTTGTGAAAGTAACGCCTCAGATTGTCCAACCAATGAGAGTTTAGAGGATGGATGGAAAGATAGATACTTTATTATGGGGAATTCAAAGTATTCAGCAGCTTACATACAACAATAAAAATAACAAAAAGACCATTCCGACCAGTCAAAGTGGAAACTCGTACAAGTCCTGAACAAACTCATTCAAACAGTGAGTCTGTATCTGATGTAAAATCTCATTTAGGTCTCTGTGTTCCATGTTTGTTGTTGGCATTAAGGGCATCGGTAATAAAAAGACACAAAAGCCTGACAGCTGTGGTTTCATCTGTCCTCCGTGAGATTCTACAGAAGCTCCTATTTAATCAGGGACAAAGCCACTGAACCATTAAGCTGGTGAGAACTGAATGTGTCTGCATTATGGATGCCCTGAGGACGTTGGCATCGGAGCCCGAGCCACATTCTCACCACTCCTCAGGAGGAGTTCCCGACCAATCACAGCAGCTAACGAGCCGAGAGGAAGTTAGGAGCCAATCGAGGGCATTCCAGGCATTTTGCTGAAAAACACCAGACAGATGGAGAATCCCGACAGTAGCACGAGTCCTTCTTGATGCTGAAAACCAGAGGACTTCCACCCCGTCGCTGCTCTCTGCTCAGCGGCTGGTTGTCGTCATTCAGGTTGAACCGGAACGCGTTCCTCCTCATCGCGGACTCGAGGAAGTGCACCGGGTTATTATGAACAGGTTCTGTTGTGTCTGTGGTTTGCTTCGTGTTTGCTTTGATCTGACTGCTACTGTAATTCTAATTTGGATTCGAGTTGTGGGAAAAAATGTTGCTATGGGCGAAAAACAAACCACTCCCTGTTAGTGCTGCGACTGAGTCATTAACGTTTCAGAGCAAGTTCAGTCCCGGTCCTCGGTGTTTTCGTCTCAGGGAGTCCAGATCCAAGATAGGGCTCCAGTTCAGGTGGCATTCAGGAGCTCTTTTATTAGTTAAAATCCACCTCAAAGCAAGAATTTAGACTCCAGGGTGCATCCAACGCACATATCAGTTGGCATGTTCATTTTTCCTAAATGCTCTGGCATTGTTCCCACGGTTAATTACGATACCACATGAAATGCAAGCAACTGCACGCACACATAGCCCTGACCCACGACGTCTGCCAAGAACACTGTCGAAAACAATCTCAAGCTGCTGCGTCAAAGTAAAAGGTGGATTTATAAACTCCTGTTAGCCACTCAAACTGCAAGAACGTGCTGCAAACGAGGCAGAAAAGCAAAAAGATGACATAAAACCATCACAAGTTACAGAGAAACCTTCAGCAACATCCTGCTAATTAATGTGTTTATCAAAATACAGTAATTTTACTCTGTCAGACTGCTAAACAAATATTAACATAAAACAATGAATACAGTCCCAATAACAAAAATCTATTACTTTCTAGATCAGGGGTGTCAAACTCATCTTAGTCCAGGTTCCACATTCAGTCCAGTCTGATCTCCAGTGGACCAGACCAGTAAAACCAGTAAAACCACAGCAGAATAACCTAGAAATAACCACAACTCCTAATGGTTCCTTTGTTTTAGTGCAGAAATGTTCACATTTAAGGAATTATCTTTTTACTAAACATCATGAACAACCTGAAATTTATGAAGAAAAATAAATTCAATTTCATCAACATTTAGCCTCAGTTTATCATTTCCACATTACAACTTCCAGATCACAGTGTCGACAAAGGAACACAACATTTAGTCACCTGGAACTGAACCAGAGAGGATTTTACAAGGGATGTCCGATAATATCGGCCCACCAATATTATCGGCCTGATATTGGCACAAAAATGTAATATCAGTCAATATCATTATCTGGGGTTTTTTTATCTATCATGAAAACCGATAAAACAATGCCTGGATTTTGACGGCATTTACCGACTCATAGAGGGAGAGAAGGAGAGTGTGGACTGTTGTTTGAGACAATTAAAGAAAAATAAATATGGCTTTTTTCCATAACTTCAGTTGAAGTGGTTTTCTTATTTTGCACAGACAATGTTTCCATCTGAAAGCCTTGTTGCATTTGAGAATGCATCCAATGGGGCATCACAATAAAAGTAGACAAGATCTGTCAACATACTCCACATATATCGGAATCGTATTGGTTGATATCAGAATCAAAAATTGAGAGTTGGACAATATCAGCATATCAGCTATCAGTATCGGACATCCCTAGATTTTACTTTATCATTATTATTTAAATCAGACAAAAAAGACAAAACAACAACAAAAACAAGACAAAATATTACAAAAATAAGATACAAAACGACAAAAAAGAGACACATGAAACAAAATAAAGAGACAAAAAATTAGACAAAAAAGTTAGAAAGCAACAAAAAATGGACAAACGACACAAACAAAACAAAAAATGACAAAAGCGAGAAACAAAACAACAAAAAATAGACAACACAAGCCACAAAACAATAAAATGACAAACGAGAAACACAATAACAAAGACATGAGACAAACGACAACAATCAGACAAAAAATGACAAAAACCCAACAATAACAAGACAAAATATTACAAATATGAGACACAAAACTACAAAAGAACAATGAAACAAACAAACTCTTTAAATCGGTTTCATGCAGATATCGAAAGGAGACAAGAATCTATAAGTTGTTCCTGATTATCCAACTCAAATATATTCATTCATAGAAGACTCTTGGTGTCTTGTTTTCCAAAGTTGACAACATTTCTGTTGTTGCAGCTGCACTTGCTATCACTTTTCCACATGTTGTTATTGTCCAATTTTCAGACTTCGGTATCAACATATCAGTTTTTGTTCCATCTGCTTATGAATGATAGAACGCAAAACACCTACTAAATAAACTTTGTGGTAAGATTATTGTGTCAACACTTTTCCAAAGTCAAGAACAAACTTTGAGGCTCGACTGTATGTTAGTTAAAGGCCCTTTAAAAACCAGGCCAGCTGTTTCTGGGCAGAATATACACGACTATCTGGAAATCAAGACCCGTATCGAGCTCTCTGCAGACCAGTGAAGATTCCTGCCTGAGTTCTTACAGTCCTACATGCAACCCTTAATCTGCATTGATCTCGATGCACATGTGAACTCCTAATAAATACCTCTGGGGGCTCTGATTAGACAAATCTGTTCCATGCAACGTCTGCTGCTCGCACATTCATACATGGCTCTATTAATACCATGGCGTGCCGGCAGCTCTCACGCCATGACATCACAGGGTTTAACATCTCTGCAGCGCTACAGAGCGACTCGTGTTAAGTCAGACTGACATTAAGCAGCATTCCTTACATGCTGCCCTGTTGGGGAAAGCAGTTAGAAGATCATAACATATTTGAGTGACGTTTGATGAGCGTGCAGAGCCGAGGGTTAGGAGGCTTAGGGAGGATTTCGTTGATCATGTTTGAGACAATAAAAGCTGCGTTGCTCAGTTCTGCTCGGAGTGCAGCACATTAAAAGAAAAAAACATCTCTGTAGCATTGAAAACATCTACAAATTTCATCTGTTTCAACATGTCAAATGTTAACATACACAGACTGGAACTATGTGTTCAGTTCTGTGTGTTCCTCTGACATAATGCTATCCCCGTTTTACAGCTGTTTGACTCTAATTTCTGAAATTGAAGGTATGTAAAGGTAATGATACTTCTGACTGCAGTGGATGTGTGCCAGAAATGTCACCGTCAGGCCACGTATGTATGAAACGGTCGTAAAAATGGTTTTAGTTTTTGCCCTGCAAGCTTAGAAATCTAGGAAATATCTATTACAAGACTAAAAAAATTCCCTATTCACGTGATATTTACTGCCTTAAAGTGGTATGTGGGTCAGTCTGTGCTACTTTAGACAGAA
This sequence comes from Amphiprion ocellaris, assembly GCF_022539595.1. Classification (NCBI taxonomy): domain Eukaryota; kingdom Metazoa; phylum Chordata; class Actinopteri; family Pomacentridae; genus Amphiprion; species Amphiprion ocellaris. The sequence continues at coordinate 33,824,406 of NC_072780.1, read as the reverse complement.
TTAGGGAAATATGTTGCTTTTTACGCTCAGAAAAAGCCTGGAAATATCTCTAAAAAGGTAACTCCCACAGCCGTGAAATTTAGCATGGACACAGATACAGTTGTTATCAGCAGATTCAAATGACTGAATAGTTCCAGAAGAGACCAAAACTTTAATTACTGGCCTTTGAAAGTGGAAAAAAGTGCAAAATTGTTAAACAACGGTGGTATTGTGTGCCCAGAAAGTTTCTGTAAGTGTATATTTATTATTCAATGATGTTTATTCTTAAAATGCAGTATTTGGTCGACATTTCACCAACTTCTGAGGCTCTAACGTCTGTAGAATTTGAAGTATGACCAGACAAGGTTACAGTTTTTACATAATTAGACTAAATGCTGATGTTGACTCATTGGTAGGTGACAAAAACAGATGTTTACAGGGTCTAGATGTCTAGACACCAGTATCTAGACCCCTATGGAAACCAACATCTAGACCTATAGCAATGACTTCACGTCAACATTTTGTTGAAATAGCAAATAACTAAAACCATGTCTAGTCAAACTTTCCACACATCAGATTTATTGATGTTAGAGCCTCAAAAGTTGGTGAAATGTCGACCAAAGACTGTATTTTAGTAGAAATATGGATCCATCCATATTTATACACTTACTGGAATTTGATGGAGGGTTTTTTAAGTTGCAATTGTATCATAAACTGTACATAAAAGATAGCTGTAGCCTCCTGGTATGAAAAGTGAACCCAGTGTGAAAGTTCCTCTTTTCCAACAACCAGCAGGGGGCGACTCCTGGCTGCAAAAACAAGTCCAATGTTATAGGAATCTAGGAGAAAATAGGTCTACTTCTCACTTGATTCATTACTTCAGTAAGCATTTTTCTAATAAGTTTATGGTCTCATTAACTAGTTTTAAGACTTTCTGAGGACATCGTGGTGTTCATTTTGTAAACTATAATCCCATTTAGAGGAAAATAGACAATTAAGCAAGTTAGAATGGCTACCATAACACCATACGTAGTGTCCTTGAGTTCTCAGTCAGATCCAACCTTCACTCATTATGTCAGGTTTCAAAAAACTGAAATAGTGACGGACAGCTACCAAAGTTGAAGCTTCAAAACAGTACTAACCCAGTAAGTGACAACACCATGGCTATATTCATCTTTTAGACTGCGTTGTTTTTCACAGTATTAAAGTTGATTATATTCATGCTCATTATAAAGAAGATATCATTTCAAAATTGCATGTCTCTTTTAAACCGATGACGTAGTTACTGTAGGTATGAAACTGCTCTATAAAAAGATAATACCAAAGATATTTCAGCACCATCTAAGATAAGAGATCCCTTCCAGTGATTGTCTACCTCCATAACTTCCCTTGAAACACGTGGTGGATCTGATACCAACACTTTGTGATGATGTGCGTTGAAAAACAATAAACTTTACTCAAGTATTTGGTAAAAGAGAGACTAAAAACATGACAAGGATCAAATACAGGTTGTCTTTACATTCCTGCTGCTGCATCAGAATGCTGTTTGTGTTTGTTATGGACTGGTTGTGTAGGGGTACGACTGATCACTACCTGTCTCAAGAATGTCCGAGGATAACTGACTGAGACGAATGCATCCGGTATGTCATCTGATACACCTCACCCAAACGGCGTGAAAACTCCACGGTGTGAAAAGATATGAGGTGAATCATGAGGAAAAGTGTACGGTCACGAATACCCTCATCACTGCCTAAACATTCCAACTATTGCCAACGAAAACCGTCGGCAGCATTGTGGCACAACTGACGGTTAACTGGGTGAATCAAGAAAATGTAGCTGAACAAATAAGTCAAATGGACTTTAAAGAGGGAGGTTTAAGCTCATTAGACACAGCTACATCCATGTTTACTGGCAGCAGGCTGAGGTATATGGGTCGACCCCTGACTGAGTCGTATCACCTTCCTGACGTATGATGTCATGGACCGCCACCTCCATGTCCATACCATAACGCTGCTCATCCTTATCCCATCAGGGCATGAGGGTTTGAAACAACCCTCCTCTGCTTTCACAGGTGAAAAATGACAAAAACATCATCTAAATTAGAAAAGCCCTCAGAGAGCGCAGTACTTCGCCAAGGCAGTCGTATCATTTCCAAGGGACGAAATCTTTAATACAAAATGACCTTGCTCTGAGCACAGGTGTGTGTTCTGCATGTGTACGTTATGTACGGATACCAAATCACGTGACCTAAATATGTGGCAGGCGGCGGGAATTGATGAGACTCAGAAACACCCCCACAATTTAATCAGTTGTTCCTTGGATCATTTCTGACAAATAAGTCCTGATAAGTCATGTGATCCTGCCTGCTGACGATTGCTATTCTACTACAAATCCACCACTGTGGACCATGAATTTTTAAAAAAGATCTCAGAGATTAATGTAAAATAAAGTTCAAAGATCAAAATGTCAAAGATAACAACAAACATCTTTTTTAAAAATGTTTATTATACGTGAAACTAGTCAAAAAGTGTATTCAAAATGATAAAATTCAACATTTTCAGCGCAGTACTCTACCAATCTTTAACAAATCCGTGGCTCCAGACTATAAGCTGCATCACTGCCAAAATCTAATCACTTGGTCCTTGTGTCATTTCTGACCTTCCCTGAAAATTTCAACCAAATCAAGTTAGTCTGTTTTTGAGTGATGTTGCTGACAGACAGACAGACAGACAGACAGACAGACAGACAGACAGACAGACCAACACCGATGGTCACGTTCCTTGGTGGAGTAAAAATATGAATTTTAGAGGAAAGAAAATTGGAGGTTGTGTAGAGAAGCAACAGGATTGTTCAACTGGACTTCGCTGTAGGTTCTTGATGAGAGGTGGAACGTCTTCAAGAACCTACCAAGGAACACAGCGGAGTTATGTGACGATCAGCGTTGGTTTGTCTTACTGTCTGTCTGTTCACAACATTACTCAAAAACGGACAGATTTGGATGAAATTTTCAGGGAAGGTCAGAAATGACAGAAGGACCACAGGAATGTCTTCAAGAACCAAGAGAAGTCCACTGGACTTTTCTTGGAAGTTCTTGAAGATGTTCCACTTCTCATTCAAGATGAGAGGTGGAACATGGAAGGTACAACAGAAGGTGAGCTTCTCTTGAAGGTTCTTGAAGACATCTTCAAAGACCTACAACAGAAGTCATGAGCTAAACCTAACCCTACTTGACTTCTCTGGTAGGTTCTAGAAGATGTTCCACCTCTCATCTTGGATGAGAAGTGGAAGGTGGAAAGTGCAAAAGAAGGTGGGATTCTCTTGAAGAGAAGGTGGGCTTCTTCAAGTTCTTCTTCAACCGCCTTCTTTTGTACCTTCCACCTCTCATGTGGAACGTCTTCAAGGACCTATAAGAGAAGTCCTGAGCTAACCACAACAATTCCTGATGTCTCTGGTAGGTTCTTGAAGACATTCTTGTGGTCTTTGTGTTATTTTTGACCTTCCCAGAAAATTTATTCAAATCCATTATTCTGTTTTTGAGTAATGTTGCTAACAGACAGACAGAGAGGCAAACAAAACAACACTGATCGTCACATAACATAATTCTTGAATTAAAACAAAGACAAAACTGGGGAAAAAAGTCCTTTGACCTGCTAAACGTCTCAGTAAATGGGTCGTTGCCAGCCTGGTTTCCTGCAGCTTGTGAACTCTTGGAAAGACACAGCAGTGCAGGAAGCAGAATTGAATGCATCCCTCCAGGGTTAGTGTATCCCCAGGAGATTGCTTTCCCTCATTCTCTATTTGACGAACGAAGATGAAAAGTTTGGCCTGGACCGCTGAGCTGGAAGCTGACAAATGGACTTTCTGCTGGCAGCAACAGCGTGGTTATGAAACAGACCTGATGCACACAAAAATCAAACACAGAGAAGACTGAGCAGCTTTCACAGGCTTCAGGAAAGTGTCTGGGTGTCGGCATTATCGAACGCAGCATTCAGCTAAATCTGTCAGACTGTTGTTCCTCCTCTGAGATAAGAAAGTTCTTCTTAGAGGATGCACACTCTCTGCCAGACTCTGTGCAGATGGAATCTTACACATCTGCAGTACAGTTTATCAGATACACATCATGTTCTATATAACACTCACAGATGCAGCATATTTATGTGTTAAAGACAACTGAAAATTTCACAGAATTTTAAACTAGATACTAGAAATGTCCTTATTTTGGAAAGAAAAGCAGTTTTTTTCAGTGAAGATAGCATTAAATGAATGATAAATCCAGTGTAGACATTGTTAATGTGGTAAATGACTATTGTAGCTGGAAACAGCTGATTTTTAATGGAATATCTCCATAGGGGTACAGAGGAACATTTCCAGCAACCATCACTCCTGTGTTCTAATGCTACATTGTGTTAGCTAATGGTGTTGAAAGGCTAATTGATGATTAGAAAACCCTTGTGCAGTTATGTTAGTACATGGATAAAAGTGGGAGTTTTCATGGAGAACATGGAATTATCTGGATGACCCCAAACCTTTGAACGGTAGTGTATGTCAACTTTAACTAATATAGAGCAACTTCAACTCATTTTTGAGCAACTTTAACTAATATAGATCAACTTATAAAATGTAGAGAACATGAATAAAAGTGGGAGTGTTCATGGAAAACATTATATTGTCTAGGTGACCCCAAACTTTTGACCAGTAGTGTAAATAACCTTGTCTCATAAATATAAGGTTATCCACTCTGATTACAGTTTTCTTGATCCTCTTTATGGTTATGTTTACTTCATGTTTTGGGTTTGTTGATGTTTTGGAAACATCAGGTGGAGTTGTGGAGATCTTGTGCACCATAATATGGACATTTTACACAATTCTCCTATACATTTTAACCTTTTATCCATATGCAAACAGGATTTGTGACATTTTAAATTAAAAGATAATATGTTTAACATGAAGTAGCGACCAGTAGCGACCAGTAGTGACAGAGTGATCTGCAGGGTGGAAAAACCAAGGAAAAGTCCAAGTTAAACAATCTGATGCTTCAGGTAAAGAACAAATTTCCAAGGACGGATTACAGTCCAAAACATAATCCAACTGAAGGTGAGGCCTTCGTGTTTGTATAATTAGTGTCACCGCCACAGGGGGAGAAAACAGTTCTGCACTACAGGTTTAATGTTTCACTCAGTCTGAATCTCAAAGAAGTTTCTGGGCGTTTTCTGATCCCTGTAGGATCGTCTGACAAACAGCAGAATGAATCAAAGCTGCTCTGCAATCAGCAGACATCTTTTTATATTTGTATATACATAACGTTGAACACTCTTCTTTAACTCCCTGAACCCAAAGCAGCCTCTGGATGTTTTCTGAACATTTTTCCTCACTGTGGGTTCATTTTTCAATCTAAAGTCCTGCAGCTGTATGGAAACAAAACAACCTGAAGATGGAGAGAGAACTCAGAAATATCTTCTCTTATAATGCCATGAATCACAGCAAAGGAAAAAAAACAGGAATTGAATTTCTCTGATGATTTATTTTACAAATGTTTAAAGAATTGGAAGCTTCATGTGCAGAATTTTGTGCCCAAAGACGTCAGCCATACAGGAAAAAATGCTGCCTCTACATACTACACATATTTTACTACTTACAGCTTTAATTAGTTTCCATACTTGTCTGCTAATTAGTTAGAGGCAGCCAAAAAAAACAATGAATTTTCATAAATTGACTGTTGGTCACAGCTGTTTCAGATGTGGCTTCTCAGTTGCACCAAGGAGAACAGAATTTTTTGCTTTTTACAGAATCTGGTTCGAGGTAAGGGTTTATTTTTTGAGATGTTTTTAAATCAGACATGTAGAATAAATGGCACAGTTTAAAGCTTTGATTCGTTAAGTGTCCAGATTAATTGGCATGCCAAAGATTAGTACTTCAAGAACAGACAGAGAGATAAAGATCCAGTGATTCTCTCTGTTTTTAAAGCTTCTGCATCTGATAAATTCTGTAATTTTGACATGTTTTAAAAACACAATCTAGCTTTGAAACCTGCCGGCAGACTTTAGGGTTCAGAGCAGAATATGTGTCCTGCTGTCAGACAGTTTGGAATGAGATGATTATAACAGCAGTAAAGCTTGTAAAACTGATTCCAAAGGAGAAACTGGTTGTTACGGAGTTAAACGCCAACTAGAAGCCTTGTTAATGCTCTGACTCACTGACAACAAACCTGCAATTATCCTGCAAACATGCATCTGAAGAGGTTTAGAAATTAAAGATCGGAAGATGACGTTCAACGTAAAGCTGCTGCCAGAACTTTTCACTCTTCGCTTCATAATCGTCACCCATTAGTGCACCTATTAGGCTGGAGTGTTTTCCGGTTGCCATGGCAACCGATGGAGCCGCATGGGCAGGAAGTGCTGCGAGGACAACAGGATGCGCCCTGGCTCCGCCGCCGAGGGTCGAAGAATTCAAGGAAGTTATTGTACTTGGTGGAATGGGCTCAGGAATGCAAGATGTCTGCCGTGCGTTTTTCTTTTTTTTCTCGTATCACATGTTGGAGGCGACAGGCTTTGAAGATAATGTGACCCCGCCTGATTCATGCGTGGCACGGCGCTGGCACACGGATGTTTGTGGTCACCCACCTCCACATTCTCCTGTCGCAGGGAACAAAACCTCCCTCAGCAGTTCTTCGGTCGCGTCAGCAAGGTGGATGGAAACTAGTCATCTGAAAGAGACAGAAGCAAACCTTTCAGCAAAAACAGCCATAAATCCAACCAGATATCAACGTGTGATGGATGCAGAGCTCCAGATAAAATAAACAGCAGGAACTTTGGCTACTTGCAGCTCAGCGTTCCCCTCAGGTTTACCTTTCAGGAGCTAAACATTCCTGAACACTGTAAAACAATGACCTTCATCGGCTCACTGCAGCGATCCGCCTCATGTGTTGAACCGGAGCCAAACCTGAAATATTCCAACCAAAACACTTTCTGTTCACATCTGCATCAAATGAGGAAGTTTAAATTGGATTTTACACATCTTCTCCTGTAACCCGTCAAAAAACATTTTAAAAATCTGGGATCTTATGATGAGAAGGTTGACAAGTGATTGTTAAAGTCAAGGGAGTCCAACTCATCTTAGTCCAGGTTCCACATCCAGTCCAGTCTGGTCTCCAGTGGACCGGACCAGTGAAACCAGTAAAACCACAGCATAATAACCTAGAAATAACCACAACTCCTAATGGTTCCAGATCACAGAGTGTCGACAAAGAAACACAACATTTAGTCACCTGGAACTGAACCAGAGAGGATTTACTGGAGGATCACAACCACAAAAGTCAGACAAAAAAAGAAAAAGAACAAGACAAAATATTACAAAAATGAGACACAAAATGACAAAAATTGAGACAAACAACATGAAACAAAACAAAAAAGAGACAAAAAATTAGACCAAAAAGCTACAAAGCGATTTAAAAAATGGACAAAAAACACAAATGAGACACAGAACAGCAAATAAAGTACAACACAAAATGACAAAAATAAGACAAAAAACACAAGCGGGACAAAAAGGAAACACAAAACGACAAAAGTCAAACAAAAAAAGACAAAAAACAACAAAAACAAGAGAAAATATTACAAAAATGAGACACAAAACGACAAAAAATGGACAAATGACAAAAACGAGACAAAAAATGACAAAAGCAAGAAACAAAATGACAAAAGTCAGACAAAAAAAACCAAAAACGAGACAAAATGCTACCAAAATGAGACACAAAACAACTTTATACTTTCTGATCAAAACAACTTGTCATGGTCTAGAAATGATTTTAAATTTATAGTTTTACTAATTTACAATCTGCAGTTAATGTCTTCTCTGGAATTTTTACACTTTGAGGGCCAGATTGGACGCTCTGGAGGACCGCTTTTGGCACACGGGCCTCATGTTGGACACCCCGTAATTCATATTCCTTTCATAAGTTTGGAGTCGCTGAGAAATGTCTTTATGTGACTGATTTGATGGGAGCAAAAACACCTAAAACCTGCTGCAGATTAAATGTTATATTTCAGTGATAAAATGTTAATTAAAACTTGTTGCACGTATTAAAACACTCCAATCTTTCATCATTGGATCTGTAGATGTGGACTAGAAGCTCATCAAAGTCGAGCTCTTAACCCAGACCCTCCTGCAGCCGCTGGCGTCCTGTCAGACTCTACCTGCCCACGGATTTTTGACATTCTTTTTTGTGATCAGGTTTCAGCCTCGCCGCCTCTAATTGCCGACCCTGCCCGTGTGCTGGACGTTTCCACGGTGACAGGCCTTCGCCCAGACGCGTGGATGGATGTCGTCCTGCAGGTCAGAGGGCAGCCGGGTTAACACCACCGGCTGCTCTGCAACAACAAACAACCAGTCCCAGAGGCTTCACTTTCTGCTGCTACACTGCAAAAACTCTAAATCTTATCAAGTCTGTTTGTCTTATTTTTAGTCTAAATGTCTCATCCCACTTGATTTAAGATAAATTCACTTAACAAGAGACATTTCAGCAGATGGAGGGACTTGTTTTAAGACAATGCATCTTAAATATCTTGTTAAGTCAAACAATCTTGAAATTATCTTGTTTTGAGTTGAATTTTACAAGAAAACTCAAAATAAGTTTAACCCTCGTGTCGTCCTGTGGCTCAAATTGACCCATTTTAAAGTTTGAAAAATCTATTTTCACAGTGAAACTTCTGATGTCCACATTTTCAACATTTTTGGGAAATTTTTGAACATTTTTTGGTGGAAAAAAAAGAAATGTTAAAAATTTTTATTAAGAACATTCACACAAGAAATCAACCAAAATCCAGCAAATTTCACTGGATTTTGGTTGATTTTTATGTGAATGTTCTTAAAGAAAATATTAGAAGTGTTATATATATGGAATCACTTTAGATATTTTTAGGATTTTTTTTTGAAGATTTTTACTATTTTTTAAAAAATATTTACAAGAATTTTCTTGCCAAATTTGGGGAATTTTTAAAAAATAAAACTTTTAAGGGAAGCTTTTAAGGAATTATTGGAATTTTCTTCCTGAAGGTTTTGCAAATTTCCAGAAATTTGGGATTTTTTTTTGCTGATTTTTTGGATTTTTTTCAGACAAGGAAAGAATATTTTTTGGTGCCTGTAAATGAAGACAGCAGGAGGGTTAATACATCTCAAATTAGGAGGTTACATGAAAGCAAAAATCTATTTTTAAGTGAAAAACTTCTTTTTCTTAAGCATGTCTGGCTTATTTTAAGACACCTAAGCTTGACAATCCTGGTAAAATAGAGCTTAAAATAAGTTTTCCCAGCTAATTTTAAGATCTCAGTATTCTAAATATCATATATTATTTCAAGAAACCTTATCAAGACATTTTTCACTTGTTCTACTGGCAGATTTTTTCACTATTTCAAGGTAAAAGTTCCTTGAAATAAGTTTTTTCCTTGTTTTGAGAGGAACATTTTTTCCAGTGTATACATCCCATCTCCCCCCAAACACACGACCTGACGTCTACATCTGAGCCGCCTGGTCGGACTCTTCCTGCTTTTCACCTGCATCTATTCAGTCCATAAACAACCAGCAATGGGGTGAAACGTGTCGGGCCGATGGGGGATGAGGCTGATCGGATCCAGTGTTTGCCTGGCAATGAAAGCTACGTTCTGCCTGTAGGATCAGGGCGTCTGTTTGCTCGCCTGGAGGTGCAGCGAGCCGATGATGGGATGTTCAACGCAGAGGTTAACGGGTTTGACCTTCACGGCCGAGATGGTCAAAGACAGATGGACAGACACTAAACATGCAGGACGCCAGAAAGGAGGATGTGGAGAAACCTTAGCCGTATTAAACAGTTTAGTGATCAAACGTGAAGCGGATCCAGTTTAGCATCAGACAGGGTTCAGCTAAGCTACTTAATCCATCAGCTAATCCTGGGACGCTTTAGTAAAAAGCAAATGGACTTTTAGATATTTGAAAAAGATTAAACGTCTCCAAAAACCTGAAATACAAGCCCATTTTGTGCCCAAAGACGTCAACAATACTGAAAAGAATGCTGCCTCTACATACTACACATATTTTACTACTTACAGCTTTAATTAGTTTCCATACTTGTCAGCTAACAAGGTAGACACAGCCTGCAGTTCAGCCAAAAAAACAATGAATTTTCATAAGCTGACTGTTGGTTACAGCTGAGCCACATATGGCTTCTCAGTTGCACCAAGGAGGACAGATTTTTTTTTTTTTTTTACAGAATCAAGTTTTCTTTTTTGAGATGTTTTTAAATGAGACACGTAGAATAAATGGCGCAATTTTAAGCTTAGATTCGTGAAGTTTCCAGATCAAACAGCAAGCCAAACATTTTTACTTCAAGAACAGACAGAGAACTAAATATCCAGTGATTCTCTCTATTTTTAAAGCTTCTGTGTCTGATAAATTCTGGAATTTTGACATTTTTTAAAATCTGTACACTTCAGAAACCAAAAATATTCTGTTTGCAACGATTCAAGATAGAGAATGGCTGCAAATTTCCCCTTTTATAGCTGTTTTTGGTACTTTTCCTTGAAAGAAGCATTTTAAATCCACTTAAACACTTACTTTCTGAGCATTCAGACTTCAATAAAATAAAACTTTCAAGTGTGTGTCATAGATATAAAGCTCCTTTTAGCTTAGCTTAGCACAAACACTGGGAACAGAGGGAAACAGGTAGCGTAGGTCTGTCTGGAGGCTAAAACAATCCACCGACTACCCAACACCACACATCTCATTAGTTAAAGCCATACAAAAGGAAAGTACAGAAGAAAACATTGTGGTTCAAGAGGCTTATTTTTTATGTATTTTCAATTTAAATATTTTAAATTATTTATTTTAATTATTTTAAAATAATATATTATTATTATTTAATTATTTTTGACAGACTGCTATTGGGATTCAATAAATACTCACAAAACACCGCAGTTCATTTTCACTGAGTGTCAATGTCTAAACCAGGGGTGTCCAACATGAGGCCCGTGGGCATAAAGCGGCCCTCCAGAGGGTCCAATCTGGCCCTCAAAAATTCCAGAGAAGACATTAACTGCAGATTGTAAATTAGTGAAACTATAAATTTAAAATCATTTCTAGACCATGACAAGTTGTTTGGATCAGAAAGTAAAATACTAGATTGTTCTTTGTTGTTTTGTCGTTTTGTGTCTCGTTTTTGTAATATTTTGTCTTGTTTTTGTCTCAGTTTTGTCGTTTGTCTCATGTTTTTGTCGTTTTGTGTTTCCTTTTTGTCTCACTTGTGTTTTCTGTCTTGTTTTTGTAATTTTTTGTTTTGTTTTATTCGTTGTTTTGTGTATCGTTTGTCATTTTGTGTCTTTTGTGTCTAGCAAAATACTAGATTGTTCATTGTTCTTTGGTCATTTTTGTAATATTTTGTTTCATGTTTTTATCGCTTTGTTTCTTGTTTGTGTCGTTCGTCCATTTTTTTGCCACTGCAACTTTTTTGTCAATTTTTTTCTGTTTTGTTTCGTGTTGTTTCATTTTTTGTCATTTTGTGTCTCGTTTTTTGTAATATTTTGTCTTGTTTTTGTTGTTTCTTTCTTTTTTGTCTGACTTTTGTCATTTGTTTCATGTTTTTGTCGTTTTGTGTTTCCTTTTTGTCTAGCTTGTGTGTTTTGTCCATTTTTTGTCACTGTAACTTTTTTGTCTTTTTTGCTTTTTTCGTGTCGTTTGTCTAATTTTTTGTCATTTTGTTTCTCGTTTTTGTCGCTTTGTGTTTCCTTTTTGTCTTACTTGTGTTTTTGTCCTATTTATGTCATTTTGTGTTTTGCTTTATTCATTGTTTTGCATGTCGTTTTTGTCGTTTTGTGTTTTTTGTCTCGTTTCTGTCTGTCCATTTTTCTGCTGCTTTGTAATTTTTTTGTCGAATTTTTGTCTCTTTTTTATTGTTTTGTGTCGTTTGTCCCTTTTTTGTGATTTTGTTTCTTGTTTTTAATCATTTTTTGTCTAATTTTTGTAATATTTTGTCTCGTTTTTGTCTTGTTTTTGTTGTTTTTGTCTGATTTTGTGGTTTTGATCCTCCAGTAAATCCTCTCTGGTTCAGTTCCAGGTGACTAAATGTTGTGTTCCTTTGTGTCGACACTCTGTGATCTGGAAGTTGTAATGTGGAAATGATAAACTGAGGCTGAATGTTGATGAAACTGAATTTATTTTTCTTCATAAATTTCAGGTTGTTCATGATGTTTAGTAAAAAGATAATTCCTGAATTGTGAACATTTCTGCAGTAAAACAAAGGAACCATTAGGAGTTGTGGTTATTTCTAGGTTATTCTGCTGTGGTTTTACTGGTTTTACTGGAGATCAGACTGGACTGGATGTGGAAGCTGGACTAGAATAATTTGACTCCTCTTGTCTAAACTCTTCACCTTATCACTAATCAGCTTCACCTGAACTTTGTCTACTTTCTCGTCCTTAAATGTAACTTTCATCTGTCAGATGAAACCAAAGAAGCGCCGCTCGCTGGTTAAAGATGTAAATACAAACAACACAAACCGGTTCCCAGACAATCAATCAGCTGATTGTTTGAGCTCCAGGCTGCCAGCTAATTAAAGCGCTGATTTATGGAGATCTGAGTTCAGCTCCACAAACCTGTCGACCTGCATGATTAATTAGAACCATCAATTAACGAGCTGCTTGTTTTTTAATTAATTAAATCATGATTTAGTGTAGAAAATGATAGAAAACAGAAAAACATTATCTTGAAGAGGCACATAGAGGCTGCTTTAGTCACAGCAACCGTTCAAAACTAAATATATTTAGTTTAATATGAAACACAGTCAGATGCTCCAGTGATTGGATCCTACTCTTCTATGAGCGGATCAAAAATAACCTCTATAAGAATCAATGCGTTTTTATGACATTTTGGTTCAGAATAATCATTTGTATTATTGTTTGCATTGCATTTTTGAATGATTTCATGTCTGAAATCTGATTATTTTTCACTTTACAACAGATTTTGAACATTTTGATGATTGAAAAAGAAGAATATTAAACAGAGCTGCAGCAGAAGAATGAAAAACATCCATCTTGTTGACATTTTTCCACTCTTTTCCTCCAAGTTTGTGCACTTCATCACCTTTTGTAAGATATAATCAGCGATAAAGAGCCTGGGGTAGTAATACAAATATCACAGTTTCTTTAGAAGTATGAAAGGCAACTTAAACATTTAAATGGAATGAAATAAAAAACACGTCTTTTAAGGAATAGCTGGAAAAGAAAAGGTAAAACCTTTCCATTACAAAGATATTGCAAGAAAACGACCCACTGATGCATCTAAGGGTTAAAAGAAAAAAAACAAATTTTCACATTTAAGAGCTTCAACAATAGAATTTTGGGCTTAAAAATAAAAGAAATGAACATTTTTGTGATTATTTCACTAATTATTTAAGTTCTGGTCAGAACTGCCGTCTTATAACAGTTACATCACTGCAGCTACAGAGAGATAACAGGTTTTTCCATCCGGGACAATAAACAGTTTGTTGTGTAGATGTGGGTCAGCGGCCTCTGAGGGTCCCCGGACCATAGTTTGGTTCCAGCTCATGGACATACCAGTCATACCAGTACATCGCTTCCCATGATTGAGTTGATCCGAACAGTAAGGGAGGAGGAGCAGCTGATCCGGAGATGATGGAGGTGATTTCTGTCTTCATTCAAAAAGCATCTAGATCAGAATAGGTCAGATCCAGACTAAAGTCCAGACTAAAGTCCAGAATAAACTCCAGACTAAAGTCCAGACTAAAGTCTAGACTAAAATCCAGAATAAAGTCCAGAATAAAGTCCAGACTAAACTCCAGACTAAAGTCCAGACTAAACTCCAGAATAAAGTCCAGACTAAAGTCCAGAATAAAGTCCAGAATAAAGTCCAGAATAAAGTCCAGACTAAAGTCCAGAATAAAGTCCAGACTAAACTCCAGACTAAACTCCAGAATAAAGTCCAGACTAAACTCCAGAATAAAGTCCAGAATAAAGTCCAGACTAAACTCCAGACTAAACTCCAGAATAAAGTCCAGACTAAACTCCAGAATAAAGTCCAGACTAAAGTGGCACCCGGTCATTTAACTACAGTCACACAGTAAAGGCTGGCAGGGAACACAGCGTTACCATGAGCAGGTGCTGCCCTCTGCTGGTAGGGAGGATCAGCAACATCCCAGAGGAAAAACAGCAGAACGTTTCACATTTATTCTGATTCTGAACTAATTCCAGCTGTTTAATTAGTCTAATATGAAGCCTGTTTCATTTTTTTTAATAATTATTGAATCTATAGCTATTTTGTTTCCAGTCAGACCAAACTGTCGGCAGCACAAATCTGCTTTATGTGTAAAAAAAAAAATGCTTAATTTATGTGTTTATAGTTGGAATGTGACAAATAATCATTTTTACTGTCATTTTTTTAAATTACAAAACAATTGGAAAAAAAACTATGAAAAAATTCTGATTCAAAACACTGGAAAAGCAGGAACATGAGATTTTTTTGGCATTTTTGCTTGAAAAATTACTGAAATTGATGATCATCTGTCAAAACAGGAGCAGATTATTTTCAGTGTGACTGTTTTACTTCTAATTTATTGGCCTAAAATCTCAAATTTTATAAAAGAATACTGGAATTAGCCAGTAAAATATTGACTAAGAGCTGGTTTTAAAATTGTTGAACCCCTAAATTACTTGAATGTTTGGCCACAACCCCTATTTATTTTCATAATTTTTTTCTTAGTCAATCTTACAGTAAAAACAGTGGAAAATACCCATTTATTAAAGCACCAAACTGTCACATTCAGGGATCCGATATCATCGAATGTGTGACATTTCTGTTGGAAACTAGTTTTCTGTTCACTGATCAATTAATCAGTTCGCCTCAGTATTTTCATTGGAAGCTTTAGTTGGGTCTGAAAACAGAACATTCCTGCTGTAACTTTTAATATTTACATGATTGTGGGGCTGCGACTAGCAACTGCTATCTTTGGTGATTAATAGAATAATTTTTTTCAGGTTGTTTTGTCTATAAAATGACAAACGTCTTGTTTTGACCACAACACAAAGATATTTAGTTTAATCTCACAGCAACTTTGTATTTATCAGTGTAGTAATTGTTTTCCTGTTTTTCAGACATTATCAGAGGTTTTATGACAGTTTATTAATATTTTATGGACATTTTATAAATGTTTTTCAGACCATGGCTCTGAGTTTACTGTCATAGAGACTTAAAAACTGTAAATGTTCTGCTCTCAGCGTCTCGGAGGAGAAAATCTGATGTCTCTGTTATTTATAAAGTTAATATGAATGTTTTAGGCTGTTTGTCAGACGAAACAAGGACTAGAAGATTTGTGATGAGCATTTTGTGCCACCATTAAACCGTCTCCAGCTGAACGACAGAAAGACAGAAGGGACTGTTTTTGGTTTCCACAGCGAGTTTCATCAGCTGCTGAATGATGCCTGCATTCATTTCCTGCAGGATGTTTGGTTGTAACTCACTGTTTATGGACCGTCGCCTCTGTCTCATCTGCTCCTAATTGGTCCAAAAAATGGAAAACATCCCACCTGTACCAGCATCCCTGCACCTGTTAACACAGCAGAAAATTCAAGGTTGTTTAATTTGTTTCTCCTCCTATCGAATTATGAAGAAATATCTCAAGACGTGTCTGTTTCTCTTAGTGGTGTTTAATTTCACTCTTTACTGCTTCTCAAGTTGTTGTCCCGTTAGTCTTGTTTTCTGCACTTTTAATCCTGTTTTTGTATTGTTTTGTGTACATATTTCTGCTGCTGCCTGTCTTATAACAAGTGCAGCACTTGTATTTAGAAACAAGCTACAGAAATAATATATAGTCTGACCAAAAAAAAGCAAAATGACTGCAGAGTACAAGTGGACAACAGATGTAAAAACAATGCAGAAAGCAGCAAAAGAGCGAAACAAAAGAGATTGCATTAAAGGTTATTTTACAGGAGCACATCTGAAAGGAGACCAAATATGTCTGATATGAAGAAAAACACCCTGCAGCATGTTTAAAGCTCGTTCTCATGGATCATAATTGGCACAAAATTAAAGATAATCAGCAAAAATGTGAGCAGGAAAAATATTTGGTCACAAAAAGTAAAGTAGGTGATTGTGAAGAGAAATTTCAGACCAGTTTAGTTTATAAAATGTCCCAAAAAATCACCTGTTAACCAATTTTCTAGCACCTATAAAGCATCCAATTATTATTATCATTATCATTATTAGTAGTAGTAATAGTTTGTTGTTACAGTCTGAAAATTACAAAACGGCTGCAACAGCGAAGAGACACAAATATTCAATAACTTCACTCTTATATACTGCAGTGTCACCAGAATCACTGCAGCCTTCAACTGGCTCCTTTTAACATTTCTGTTTTTCCACCAAAAAATTTTCAAAAATTTCCCAGAAATGTTGAAAATGTGGGCATCAGAAGTTTCACTGTGAAAATATATTTTTTTCCACATTTTCAAACTATAAAACGGGTTCATTTTGACCCACAGGACGACATGAGGGTTAAAAAGAATTCTGTCTATAATATTCTTCTATTTCTACACCTAAACTTAAACTAGCATGACTTCAGACATTTTTCGTAATATTTTGACACAAAAGTAGAACAATTTTGCCTGAATCATGACTAAATGTCCGCTGTAGTGAAATATTCCACCTAATAGCTGCTCTTTAACTTGCTGTCTGCAGACTGGATGTGAACCAGAGCAGCTGCTTAGTTTAAAACTGGATTCATCCACTAGAGAGCAGCATCAGTTCATGACTGCACAGCTGGAGCCTGGAAGTCCTTCATTTATAGTGTTAGATCAGGGGTGTCCAACATGAGGCCCGAGGGCCAAAAGTGGTCCTCCAGAGGGTCCAATCAGGTCCTCAAAGTGTAGAAATTCCATAGAACACATTAACTGCAGATTGTAAATCAGTAAAACTATAAATTTAAAATCATTTCTAGACCATGACAAGTTGTTTGGATCAGAAAGTAAAATACTAGATTGTTCTTTGTTCTTTTGTTGTTTTGTGTCTCATTTTTGTAGCATTTTGTCTTGTTTTTGTTCTTTTTTTGTCTGATTTTATCATTTTGATCATAAAGTAAAATACTATATTGTTCAGTTCCAGATCACTGTGACTAAATGTTTTGTTCCTTTGAACACACAGATGAAAATGTCCATGTCAATAAATACAGCAGGGAGTGAAAAAACAAATAGACAAATATGAAACAATAACAAGACAACTGTGAAGCCAAAGCTCCAGATTAAAAGACGAGTAAGACAGAAAGAATGGTTTCATGATCTGACGGCAGACGGGACAAAACCAGCACATTTAATGGGTTTAAACTGGGACATTTTTGTCTTTAAGGTAGACTGTTTAGATGTAATATGGAGGCTGAAGTTAAAATCTCAACAAACCTTTATCTTAATGCACCAAAATGATCTAAAAATCTGAATCCAACCCTAAACATCTCAAAGTCTCACCAACCAGTTCAACCATTAACAGATGTTCCCTTCCCAGAGTGATTCCTTTTTTGACACTTTTGAGGACTAAAGAGGTCAAATTCTCTTTTTTTTCCTCAAGAAAAATAAACATTTAATGAGATTTTTATCATCTCAGAGTCTAAATTTGAGCTTCTGGTCTCCATGTCACCAACCAGTTCAACCATTAATAGATGTTCTCTTGTCCTGATGGTTGCTTGAGGGTTAAACACCAAACAGACAGACAGTAGCTGTAGAAGCAGCAGGTTATTATTCGTGTTGCTGGGTGAAGCCTGAGTGTCCTGAGCATCAGGTAATCCAGAGCGCAGCTCTTTAAGAGGCGGATTAGAGTGTCTGGATGCTGCAGACAGACAGATGTGTGATCAGGTGAATCGCTCTGTGGCCTCCATCTCTTAATGTCGCTGCACATCGCCGGCTTTCTGTCTGCGTCCTCGTTTTTTATTCGCTTCACGGTTCAGCAGCTGCCCTCCTTTCTTTCACTCCCGACGTCTAACATCCTCATTTTCTGCTCTCATTTTGCTGTTTTTTGTTTCTCAGTAAAAGGATGGGATGATTTCCAACCTGCTGCACAGAAACCAGCTATTATAATATTTATTCCAGACCTGGAGGACGTTTTACATCCAATAATCCACATATTAAACCCTAAAACATCAGCAGTGTGTAAATGTTCTTGTCCTGAGACCAAATCTATAAAAACTAGGAGAAAAGAATGTTTAAAATATTTTAAATCCCAAATAAGTCTGGAGTTCCCCTAAAATGCCATTTTTCTCTTGTCCTCCCCCCTGATGACCAAACTGGATCTCTGATAAAACAGTTAGAATCTCATTTAAATCTACTTTTACTGGTTTTATTTTTCATTCATGTCTCTGTAGTTGTGGGAACATTTTTAATCAACACTCTAAGAAATTTCCCCATAAATTCCCAGTAAAGATCTGGCAACAAAAGTTGCCAGCAGAGCAGTTATTCTACAGTAAACCTACCGTATCCTACAACAACAGTTTATTACTGTAAAAATATTACACTATTATGATGTTTAGAGTTTATACTTACAGTATATTACTGTCAGTATTTTGGTGCCATTATACTGTTATTTTACTGTTTGTACTGTAATCTTCGTAAACAGTTTATTACTGTAAAATTGATATCAGAGAATGTGATGATATGAAATGATGACATTGCTGAAAACTAATGATTTAAAAATGTCACATCTCAAAATGAAAGCCCCAGGAAATAGTACAGCATAGAAATGGATCAGACAAGAGACGACTTTTCAACATTAAGCTTTTCTTAAAACCAATTCTGTATCAAACATATTTCAAAAACTGACTTATTTAACCCATTAAATTTTAGTAACATACAATCATGAGTCTTTTTCTAAGGGTGACTACATGAGGATTTACAGTAGATGTCTTTTTCTGGAGCAGCTTCCTGACCTCTGGAACATCACCTTCTCCTGGCTGCCTTTGTTCCCCTCTCAGGGTTGATACCAAGGAAACGCCTACAATGAAATGACATTAAGATATGATTAAGAATGATATTAAGCAAAACAGAGGCTTCCACTTATAACAGCTGTTTAGTTCAATACACATTTAAAGCTAATTTTTGCAGCCGTTTGCAAAACAGGCAAATTTACTTTTCCTAAGTGGAAAGAAAAGCAACATGACATCCTACAAACTTTTTTTAAAACTTGAAATACATGGAGGACTAAAAGTGCCAAAATTAAATAAATAAATACATCATTAAATAATTAATTAAATCTGTCACTAATTCATTAAAATTGGAATTAAATATGTCATTAATTCATTAAAATTGGAATTAAATACATAAATGTGTTATTAAATATGTCATTAATTCATTAAAATAGCAATTCATTTTAGGTAAAAAAAAAACATTATTATTTCACTAATTAATTAATTATTTCATGGTCCTTGTGTTGCAGTGGATCATGAATTTATTTTATCTGTCAACCTCACCCGTCAAAGTCGGTGGGCGGATCCTAACACCTGATTGGTTACCCTGCACACCAAGTCTGGGCGGATTCTAACACCTGATTGGTTACCCTGCACATCAAGTCTGGGCGGATCCTAACACCTGATTGGTTACCCTGCACATCAAGTCTGGGCGGATCCTAACACCTGATTGGTTACCCTGCACATCAAGTCTGGGCGGATCCTAACACCTGATTGGTTACCCTGCACATCAAGTCTGGGCGGATCCTAACACCTGATTGGTTACCCTGCACATCAAGTCTGGGCGGATCCTAACACCTGATTGGTTACCCTGCACATCAAGTCTGGGCGGATCCTAACACCTGATTGGTTATCCTGCACATCAAGTCTGGGCGGATCCTAACACCTGATTGGTTACCCTGCACACCAAGTCTGGGCGGATCCTAACACCTGATTGGTTATCCTGCACATCAAGTCAAGGCAAATCGATTCCAGGTAATGATTGATGTAGAGCTTGTGAACACATTCCGATACACTGGGTGGCGCTATTCACCTCTACGTTGGTTTGGATTAAACAAAACTTTATTGGCAACAGCTAAAGACTCGGTCCTCTACCACAAATGTTGATACAGCGGTGCGAGACAAAATTTCTTTAGCGTTTCCTTTAGCACCTACTCGGCACGGCACGGCTCGTCACTACTGTACTGGACTCGGCTCGTCTCGGTTTAGTTGTTTTTCCATCACATTGAGTTCCACCTCATCGTGGGTGGAGTCGTCATAGCACGGCGGACCGAAGGTCCTTTACCGTCATTTGTGTGCGACACAAACGCAACACAACAATAGACATGGAGGCGATGGTTCACCTGCTGCTCGGTCTGTGGCTTTCTGTCAGATTCAAAGTCATAGAAGAGTCGGAGAAAGCTGAGAGCAGCGAGTGGAAACACTGAGGAGACACACAGGAGAGTTTGGGAGGAGATACAGCAGCATCAAGCTGAAGACAAGAGGATACGAACTATGATATGAGGGTAAGCTAATGCTAGTTCGCTAGCTATCGTATATTAGTCCTGTGAACGACCCTTTAATGGCTGCAGTTTATCGCTATTAGGTATTAAAATATGTAAGTTAGGTAGAGTTGGCAAGATATTCACAGATTCGGACTTCCGGCATCAATAACTCATGAGATATACAAGGCAAATCGATTCCAGGTAATGATTGATGCAGAGCTTGTGAACACATTCCGATACACTGGGTGGCGCTATTCACCTCTACGTTGGTTTGGATTAAACAAAACTTTATTGGCAACAGCTAAAGACTCGGTCCTCTACCACAAATGTTGATACAGCGGTGCGAGACAAAATTTCTTTAGCGTTTCCTTTAGCACCTACTCGGCACGGCACGGCTCGTCACTACTGTACTGGACTCGGCTCGTCTCGGTTTAGTTGTTTTTCCATCACATTGAGTTCCACCTCATCGTGGGTGGAGTCGTCATAGCACGGCGGACCGAAGGTCCTTCACCGTCATTTGTGTGCGACACAAACGCAACACAACAATAGACATGGAGGCGATGGTTCACCTGCTGCTCGGTCTGTGGCTTTCTGTCAGATTCAAAGTCATAGAAGAGTCGGAGAAAGCTGAGAGCAGCGAGTGGAAACACTGAGGAGACACACAGGAGAGTTTGGGAGGAGATACAGCAGCATCAAGCTGAAGACAAGAGGATACGAACTATGATATGAGGGTAAGCTAATGCTAGTTCGCTAGCTATCGTATATTAGTCCTGTGAACGACCCTTTAATGGCTGCAGTTTATCGCTATTAGGTATTAAAATATGTAAGTTAGGTAGAGTTGGCAAGATATTCACAGATTCGGACTTCCGGCATCAATAACTCATGAGATATACGTTGTAAAATCATAAACAATGCCTCTTTCCCATCGTTGTAAGCTAGACAATGTACTACGAGGCCAGTTTTATCAAAAGTCGCCGTCTTTAAAGCTGCAGAAATAACACTGATGTCTATGAGCAGCTGGCTGTGCAACGAGTGAACAGGGACCGTCTGCAAATAGCAAAACCACTGCAACAGCGAAGAGAGACAAATATTACATTACTTAGCTTTTATACACTGTAGTGTCACCAAATTTACTGCAGCCATCAATCGTCTCCTGTTGGTCATACTACAACTCTTGGTTTGATACTAAATACAAAATCTGAATTTTAAGGAATTTTTTTCTTATTTTCTTATTATTTTATTAGTAATAAAATACAATAACTTCACTCTTATGTACTGCAGAAAGATTACACTCTGTCTAACTCAGTTGGCTCCTGTTGATCATACTACAACTCTCAGTTTGATATTTCACTATTTTTCATGATTTTAAGGATTTTTTTATTAGTAATGAAATTGTTGTTATATATCTCAAATATTTTTTGTTGTAACAGATAAAAGTGCTCATCCATTTTTTGGTAGATTGTGGAACATTAATAACCAAAAGTAACTGAATTTTATTTTATTTGGGTTGTTTATTGCCATGTGAAGATGTGCACACTATTTAGTGTGCATGCTTGTGTGTGAAGTTTAAGGAATATGAGTAAATTAGCTTTAACGGCTCTTCTCTTGATGTATGTGGGGCTATATTTTTAGATCCACAGTGCACCTGTTTGTCCAAATACATGATACTGAATAGTAATGGAACTTGGACTCCTCATCAAAGAGAGGATCAGATAACACCAATATACCAAACTAAACTGTTTAGACTGTCTCCTCAAGTACTGACGATTGGGAAGAAAGACAGTCAGACGCTTTCTTACGAGGCTGCAGCATTAACTGATTCATTTAAACCCTAATGTTAAACAGCTAATAGTATTTTCCAAGTTAAGGACTGTATGGACAATACTTGTAAGAAAAAACCCGAAGGTATGATCAGTAGAACCCTTTTGATGGTTGGATGGCGTTTATTTTTTTCTGCAGTGTTTAAGAGTAAAGTAAGTGAATTTTATTTACTACAAAAATTCCTTAAAATTCAGATTTTTTACTTAATGTCAAACCAAGAGTTGTAGTATGACCAGCAGGAGCCAACTGATGGCACCAGTGATTTTGGCGACACTACAGTAAACAAGAGTGAAGTTATTGAATTTTATGACTAATAAAATAATAATAAAATAATAAAAAATCCTTAAAATTCAGATTTTGTATTTAGTATCAAACCAAGAGTTGTAGTATGACCAGCAGGAGACGATTGATGGCTGCAGTAAATTTGGTGACACTACAGTGTATAAAAGTTAAGTAATTGAATATTTGTCTCTCTTCGCTGTTGCAGCGGTTTTGCTATTTGCAGACGGTCCCTGTTCACTCGTTGCACAGCCAGCTGCTCATAGACATCAATGTTATTTCTGCTGCTTTAAAGACAGCGACTTTTGATAAAACTGGCCTCGTAGCACATTGTCTAGCTTACAGTGATTTGAAAGAGGCATTGTTTATGATTTTACAACGTATATCTGATGAGTTATTGATGCCAGAAGTCCGAATCTGTGAATATCTTGCCAACTTTACCTAACTCAAGTGTGGAGCCAAACGACAACAAGATTCTCAGAGGGCGGAGCCATAGAGCAGTGATTGGTCAGACTGACTGAGAGTCAGAGAGCAGTGATTGGTCAGACTGACTGAGAGTCAGAGAGCAGTGATTGGTCAGACCATAGATACTATAGAAGACAGCGCGCTAGCGGATCTAGTCTGCTATATATCTATGGTCGGAACGTCTGGTAGCGTCTCTGGCTGCTGTTGATCTTGTTTTTGGAGTAAAACACGGTAAGAAGATAAATACTTCTAACCAGTAGCGTTGTTTTGTTGTACGTTAAGTCAGCGACTTGTGAAGAGTTGTGTTTTGTCGTGTTTGAGCAGTTGGTCCGGACGCGTTAGCGAGCTAAGTGGCTAAGTTAGCTAGCTTAGCGGCTAAGTTAGCTAGCGGGCTAATTAACACAGGTGGCTAACTTACCGCTGAACACCTATGTTAGTTGCTGCTGCAGCTGTCCTCATTATTAGAAGGAAATTCTCAACCTGTATTTCTCTGCTGTGTATTTTAGCTTTTAAAAAAGTTATTTTACTTTAAGGTTAACTGAAACCCGTTCAGCTGCACTGAAGTTTAACATTCAGCTGCTTTGAATTAAACCACTTAACTTAACATTGTGCAACATTACCTCTCTGAATCTCCATAATTTCATTAAATTCCTTCTCTCTTCCACTGCTCAAGTTCAATCCAGTATATAAAGTGACATTAATAGTGAATAAACTAACAACCAACCATTGTATTTATTTATTATTGCATGTATTTGTAGTAAAACATGAGTTGAAACATCCTACTTTTGGATCTAGAACTGCACAAGCTGTTCATTTTCAGTCACCTGACGAGTTAAACTCCCCTTTTTATGTGAGGTTGAAGCAGAAAGTCTGAGTTAACAAAGAAAATTGTTTATAATTTGCGATACCTGTTATCTCTGGCTGAGGCTTTAGTTTTTGTTGAGCTGATTTACACGTAGAAACTTTGTTCAGGAAAATTTCTCAGTAGCTCAGAGGACAAGCTGCTTTTTACACAACCTTGTAAGAGAATGTCTGTCAATGCTTTCAGCAGAATTTAGAAACACAACACTTCCTAAACAGATATTTTGAGGCTGTGAGGTTGAACGTTTGAGAGTGTATCAGTGTGTTTGTTTGTGGTCTTTCTGTTTCTAGGTGGAAGCTGAATTAGTGAGGATGACTCCTGCTCCTGTCATCTCTAAGCTCCTCACACATCTTTACCTGCACATGAGGAAAATCACTCCTGTAGAATACAGGTATGTTTGTCATTATTATAAAAAGATGTTGCCTGGTGACCTGTCAGAAACCCATCATACAGAGTCAGCCAAAATAATGTTTACATACATCAGGAAAAGAAAAACTTACATCAATATTTCAGTACCAAATTTATTCAGACATCAGGAGATTAATAAAAGTTATCTTTGGCCTCTACAATTACAAGAGGTGCTCAAAGTGGAGGCCACTGGCTTCCACACATTTCTGTTGTGTTGTAGACGTCACTTGTTGATGCTCCATTCATGAGGGTAGCGCCATCTGTTGGGAAAACATCGTACAACAGGACACAGAGTTATCATGATTTGATCTAACTTAGAAAGAGGAATCTATATGTATAGAAGTACTTATACAAATGAAATATTTATAAAAGTTTTTCTTTTCCTGATGCGTGTCTACATTATTTTGGCTGATTCTGACTCTGTGAACTTAATGAGAACAAAACTGTCATTTAATTGTTGCTCTGAAAGCTTCTTTAGTGAAAACCAGCTGGTGTTCTGCTTTGAAACAAACTGCTGTTGAGGTCTGTGTTTTTAGGTTTAACCCCACAGTTTCTGAATGAACTGATAGTTTGTTTTTTTTCCTGATCAATGTGGACGTTATAATTGATGGTATCATTTACTGATCATATAATCTGCATGACAATATAACAGTATAACATTCTGACCACCTGACTAATACTGTGTTGGTCCCTTTATGCTGCTAAAACTCCTCTGACCCAGTGGTTCATCAGAACCTCTGGGGATCCTGTGGGTTCTGTGGATCCTGTGGGTTACAGGGTGGGTCCTACCTAGACCAGGCTGATCCTGGACCATCCAACAGATGCTCAATCAGATGTGGATGTGGGGAGTGTGGAACCCAGGTGAACAGCTGGCATCAAGGACTGCTGTTGCCATGGAGACTAGGGGGTTGTTTGTCCTGCAGTGTTTAGGTGGTGGTACATGTCAAACATCCACATGAACATCAAGGTTTCCCAGCAGAACGTTGCATTAGAACAAGATGATGGATGTTGTTCTCTTCAGCTGTCAGTGGTCAGAATGTTGTGGCTGATCAGTGGATCTGTCTGCCTTTACTCTGACATCCAGAGTGATACAAAAGTGTAGAATGTGTGCAGTGCAGAAGAGATTTACTTTATTGGGTGCAGTTTTAGTGGTTCCATCAGAGAAAATCATATCCATATACAGATTTTTATTAATTCCAGGGCTGGTTCAGTAAACATTATAATAATAACTACATCAGATAATTCTTTGTTGCAGCTGGAATTTTGCAGACTGAGAGATGGTTGAGAAGGTTTCAGTTCTTGTTTTAGCAAAATATGTTCTAATAGAAGATCTTTATTGTCATTGTACATGAAATTATCTGCAAACCAGCAAAGTGCATCAGTCTGAGGTATCTAAAAATAAATAAGTAAAGAAAAATGCTTCTAAAGTCAATAATAAACAGAATATTTTGAGGGAATATTCTAAAAAGGAAAGAAAAGCTCCATTCTCACTCCTCTCAGGGTAAACTGTCATTAAAATTGACTTTAAATTTAGCTTCAACACGAGATAAAAACATTTACTTTCATTACTGTTGTCAAGTTTTAATAAAGTTCATGCTACTTTTATAAAATGATGAAAGTGAGTAAATTGTATTTCTGTGATCTGTGTTTGATTTCTGTCTTTTCTCCTGTCATCCAGATGTTCAGAGGGAGATGATGCCACATCTGGTCCAGCTGATGGAAGGTCTTGAAGTTCTCTGACTGGCCTCGACTGAAGATGGTCGTCTCACTGGATTTAAGGTTCAGATGCTCAGTAACAAACTCCACCAATGAGCCAACAGGGAAGCTTTAGGTTTATTAAATGTTGCTATGAAGGTTTCACTGTTTTTCTTTGTGAATGCAATGTGCTCCAACTGAACTTGAATTAGAACTTAGAAGTAAATCCTTCCATCTGAAAGGATTTAGTTGCATTAATAACTTCATAACATTCTAATTTTTATTCCAGTCTTGGCTGGAAATAGAATCTCTGTATTGATTCAGGTAAAAACTGAACTTCACAGCATGTTGGAGCAAAACAACCAGATGAAAACTGTGATGGTGTTGGATTATCAGACCGTAATGTTGCAGCTCAAAGCAGCTTTTCTAGCTCAGTTCATTCTGACATTCAGCTATGAATCAACACAGCAGATGGTGATCCATGCTGTGGAAGTCTCACATCTCCTGATTTAATGGAGCTGCTTTACACTTTTTACACTGTTTATTCACCAACACTTTATTTAATCAAAGTCCCATCTAGTTTTTATGAGGAATGTGATGTTTTAATTTCTCTGTGAATAACTGCAGTCTAATGGAACAGCTGGAATTGTAACATCTGTCCTGATATTGATCATGAAGTATTGATCAGAATACTTATGGTCAGCAGTCATCCCTGAAGTTTTACATTAAAATCTTTACTTGTGTTGTGAACTTTGGTAAGAAGCAGAAACTTTAGCGTTGCCATGGATACATGAGTGTTAAATTCTGTCCATGTTTCCATTTTGGGAAATTCAGTCCAGTTCCAGAATGTGGAGGAATTTAGTCTCACAATCACAGACAATAAATATTATGTGAAAGTCAGGTTATTGTTGTTTATCAGCACAATACAAAAAGATTAATGTTAGAAATATTCCAGTTCAGACTCTAGAATATCAGGATTTATGTAAATTTACCTCAATAATATGAATGTTCAGGTTAAGATTGTGCAGTGATATTTATTATGTAAGTTTAGCTGATTAAAGTTTATGACTTTGCACTAAAATATTATTTAAATTGACATCATTATTATAATATTTAGGGTCCGACTCTACAGTATTGAGATTAAGAAATCAAATATTCTATAAAATGTAAATACACTGAACTCATTTGGAGATATTTAAGTGAGACTCTACAATATTATTTGACACAAATCTATCTAAATCCAAATTTTAATCATTTTTACTCCAAACATTTACTGGACTGATTAAAATATTAAAATCACTCCTTTCTAATCCTCTGCTGTATGTTCAAACCTGAGGCCTTAAATAGAAACACACAAGTATCTGATTGAAGGAACTTCTGCAGAGTCCTGGTTCCAGAACATGATGATAGAATTATAGACAAACTTTAACAAAAGCTGCCTGAGAGTTTACAGGTTTTTATGTTGGATTTCTTCAGTAATTTAATGAGAGTTATCAGCAAAAATCAAGTGTTCATTTGATGAACTTCATTTCCTAAAACATCCAGAATTGGAGCTCATATCTTTGGCAGCTGTAAAGTTTCTGCTCCTTCAAAGATCACAACACAATGAATGAATTCCTAAAACACTCTCAATGCTGGAGAGCGTTTGTGATGCTGAAGCAGTGACCAGTTTTTCTGTTTCTTCTCTGGAGATGCAAAATGAGGGACGTCTGCAGAGACTGAGAAAGAGTCTCACCACATCCTGACATGAGGAAAAAGACTTTATTGAAGACTACAATGAGAAAAACTATCAGACAGCAGACGGCTGCATTCAAGGTGAGATCTGAACATTTGATCTGGAACAGGAATTCAATAACGGCAGCATGAGCTTCATTTCAGTCTGTAGCTGCTGAATTCATGGATGAATCATCTGGCACTAGAGAGGAAGACCATCAAACATCCACGTCAGCTGATGGAGGTCCAAGAGTCTCACCCAACAAACAACCTACAGAGTGAAGACCTCCAATCTGATTGGACGGCCTCCTATTCAGCCACGTGTGAACAAATGCCTCTAAGTTGATTTGTTTTCTAAAATAAATCTAGTTTGAGCCCTAATCTATGCCTGTGTGTTTGCTTCTTTACACTGCTGTTAACAGTTTAGGCTGTTAGATTGTTCCAGATAAGACAAGTACAAGATTCTTCAGAGCCGTTCTACCAGGAGTGTGACAGGAAGAACTCCAACAGCTACTGAATGTTCCTGTGGTTCCCTCAAGGCTACAGGAGTCCTACGAGGACGAGCCGGTCCACCTGATGGTGGCCAGTCGCTGCGGTTCAAAGCCAACACCGACTACATGGACTTCTACTGGACCACACGGAGGCCTTCAAACCGGACCAACAAGTTCAGCGACTCCCCGACTCGTGGGTCTGAGGACGCCGCCGAGCCTCGGTCCAGCCGGCCTCCTGTCTGTGGGTGTTTGAGTGCTGAGAGGTTTGTGGATGCATGTGAACGTTCTGTGTTGAAACAGCAGCTTTGGACTCAGTAACGCTGGGAAAAACCAAGAGCTCCTTTATTTGTGACTTCCACTAAAAAACTGATGAAAATAAGTTTGCCAGGGTTCTGACTGATAACAGATTATTAAATAATGAAAATAATCCTTTAAATATTCCTTTAAATAATCCTTTTAGGTCTACATTTCCTTTACACTGACTTCTTGGTAAATGTACAAGTATTTAGGGTGGAATATACCATTAAACCCAATGTTCAAGGGTTCTTCTGGGAATATACCATTAAACCAACCTTTTAGGTAAATGTTCCAGGATGTTGGGTAGAATATACCATCAGATCAACCTTTTAGGTCTACATTGGAAGATTTTAGAGTAGAATATTACTCCAAACCATCCTTTAGCTCTACATTTAAGGTGGAATACTCCTTTACACCAAGATTTTTTGGTCTACATTGAAGGATTTTAGGTGGAATATTCCTTTGAACCAACTTTTTAAGTTTATGTTCAAGGATGTTGGGTGGAATATACCATCAGACCAACCTCCAAGGTCTACAGTAGTGAATTTTAGGTGGAATATACCATTAAACTCACCTTTTAGGTCTACATTGGAGGATTTTAGGTGGAATTTTCTTCCAAACCGTTTTTACATCTACATTTAAGGATGTTTAGGATGGTATATTCTTCCAAACCAACTTCTCAGGTCTACATTTCAGGTGGAATATTCCTCCATACTAACTTTTTTGGTCTACATTGAAGGATTTTTTCTAAACCACCCTTTGGGGTCTATATTTGAGGTTTTAGGTGGAATATTCCTTTTAACCAGCCCCTCAGGTCTCTGAGGATTTTGGATGGAATACTCAGTTAAACCAACATTTTAGGTGCATGTCCAAGGATTTTTGGTGGAATGTTCCTTTAAGGTGGATGTGTGAGGATCTTGTAGATGGAATACTTCCTGAAACCAACCTTTTAGGTCAACGTTCAAAGATTTAAGGTGGAATATTCCTCTAAACCAACCTAAATTTCATGTTTTGATCATTATCAAGTGAGAAACCTCAAACCAGACTCCTTATAATGACGTTTGACATTTATGCTGCTGTTATTTGTTTAGTCCAGACTAAATGACAGAAATCCACAACTGTAATTTTATTTCAGGACTTGGTTATTAAATGTCAAAACAATCCATGTGACTCTAAAAACTCAACAGCTTTACAAAGATTAAACTTTCCACAAGGATCCAAAATAGGTTGGACTTCTACATGAGAGCTTTAATTATTCTTCATCTACTTCCTGAAAAGTTTGGTCAATAAAAAAGACAAAAACTAATATTTTCAGCTGAACTAAAGACAGACTTTGTGATTTTTCTGCTCACATGTTGTGTTGTTGTAAACTTCCTCTTTCAAATAAATATCCTCCTAACCCCCTGGAAACCAGTGTTTGTCCTGTTTTTGTGTTGCTCCTCTGTGACCCTAGACAGCCGGGTCCTAATGTTTTTTGTTTTTTTTTTTAAAAACGTGTTTATTCAGGTTTTCTTTGTTTTGTTTACAAAAGAAGAACAAACAACAACAAGAAAACTAAAAACGAGGCACAAAAACAGCAATAAAAAAGAATAAAAATACATAAATTTAAAAAAAAATAGAATAAATAAATTAAAACAAAAATACATAAAATAAGTAATAATAAAAGTAGTATTATATAAAACAATACATATTAAACATAATTAAGTTAGCTTATGTCCTCCTTCCAGCCATCGATAGGAATATTGTTCTTCTGAAGGAAATCGTAGAAAAGAGTCCATATTTCTTTAAACTTGTCCAGTCTGTTCTTTGTTGCATAGCTTATCTTTTCCAAAGCAAGATTAAAAATCATTCCTTTTAACCATTGTGACGCTGTACAAGGAGTATCTGATTTCCATGAAGTTGCTATACATCTTTTTGCTTCTAGGAAACAAATATTCAGCAGGGATTTGACATTCTTTGAAAAATTACAATCCTTTGGGTAAATATTCAATAAACACATTTTGGAATTTAAAGGAATTTGCTTGCCAATAATTTGACCAACACTGTTCAATATTTGACCCCAAAATGAGAAAATATATTGGCACTCCCACATACAATGAAATAAAGTTCCCATGAAGTCCCTACATTTCAAGCAAGAGTCAGGTATATTAGGGTTGAAGTGATGTCATTTTACAGGTGTTATGTATAATCTGTTTAACCATCTGAACTGCAATAATATAGAATTTGTATTTATTGATTGGGTCTGAGCTAGCAGACAAGCTTGTGACCATTCTTGATCTGTTATATCTACATGTAAATCTGTTCTCCATGCTTGAAGATATCGTGAAGATGATTCTTTGGATGCATCTGCGAATAATTTATATAGAATTGAAACCTGTCCTTTAGAATGCAGGAGCTTCAAAGTGCAATCTTCTAGAGAGGATAAGGAGGGGAGTGTCAAGCTACTTTTCTGCCTTGAGAAAATGAAACTTCTCAGTTGCAAATACTTAAAAAAATGTTTGGTGGCAATACCATATTTAGATTTGAGGTCTTCAAATGCCATTAGGGTCCCGCTATCATCATATAGATCTGCTACTTTTGCTATTCCCTGGGCTGCCCAAATTTTAAACCCTGAGTCAGCTCTACCAGGAACAAATTCATCATTACCATAGATTGGAGAGAACTGAGAAAGTTCAGCAACTTCTCTTAAATAGGCAAGCGATGTGTGCCAAACTGTCAGTGTGTTTCTCAAGAATGGATTTTTTGTATTTTTGGACAGTTTGCGTTTGTTAGCTGAATATATATATCGAGGTTTGGGGGAATACTGATTTGATGTGTTTCTATCGAAACCCAAGCCAGCGGGTGATTTCTTTCAAAATAGAACATCCCAGCTCTAATTTGAGCCACCCAGTAATACCACTCCAGATTTGGCATATTCAGACCTCCCCTATCATATGGTAAATGCAATAGAGAGAGCCTCATCCTGGGACGCTTATTGTTCCATATAAAATCAGAAAAAAGCTTTTTAAGTGATTTAAAAAGTGAGGGTGGTGGAGCAAGAGGAATAGATTGAAAGAAATATAAATATTTTGGCAAAATTTTCATTTTTAATATATTTATTCGACCAATCATTGAGATTGGTAAATTGTTCCATCTATTTAACAGCTGAGTCACTTTATCAGTTAAATTAATGTAATTATTTGGGACAATATCCTTTACTGTGGTCATAATATTTTTGAGCAACACACCATACTATGATGTTTTTACAATGATGGTTCTACTATGGAACCAGTTTGACATGTTCAGGCGTTCTTTGTGTGAAAACTCAGAGATTTCAGGGATCAGAAGGTGGTTTTCAACTTTCTTTGTTAACTTTCTGCCTCAACTTTAAACTAAATTTCCTTCACTAAGCCAGCCCTCTGGACTTCCAGTAAGCTGTGTTCCTATTGGCTGTCCAGGTGGCAGCTTGGTGTTATCAGGAACACCTGAGCAGCTCAGTGTCTTCCTGCTTTATTTAGCTGCAGTCAAACATTTCCTCTGTTTCTCTTCACCAGTGAACTGGGTTTGGCTCCATTGCTTTAGTTCGTTCTTTAGGCGTTGGCTTGCAGCTTCCAGCAGTAAAATCGTCTTTAATGTGTTTCTTGGTGTGTTTTAGGGCTTTGTACTGGATAGTTGTCTTGGTAAATGTGGTTCTTTAGCCACAGTTAGCACATGGTGCTAATGTGTGCAGTGATTAGTGGATTTGGTGCAGCTGAGTTGTGTCTTTATCTTGGCTGTAGTGAGTCTTTAGAGGTTTTTGGTCAGACACATTCTGTATTCTTGTTTGAGAACCAACGTTGGTTGTCCAGAAGGTAAGAGTTCCTGTCCTGATTCTCTGTTCTCAGAGGTTCTCTGGTAGACTGCAGGAGACTTTAGTGTTTGGGTTGTACTAGTTTGGTTTTTGTACGGTTTCATTTGGACGACTATCTTGAGGCCCCTCCATGTGGTTTAGTGAGGTTTTCTGGAACAGTTCTACAAAGCAACCTGCAGCAGAAGAGACTTTGAGAGTTTTTAGGAAGTTCTGGAGACCAGACTTTAGAGCAGCAGAAACATTTGTCAGCAGTTTGAGCAGGAGAAGGTGAGCTTCAGAGTAGAAATGAGACGGAAACCTTCTTGACCCGTGTGGTGAGGTCCTGTACCAAGAGTTTGAGCAGGTTGTGAAGAGTCTGTAGTTCTTTGGTCTGAAAGCACAAGGAGAGTCGACTCATTAAAGGAGAAAACAGGAGATATTGTTGGTTCTTCTGTCACTGCAGTTTCCTTAGACTGAATATAAAGTTTATATTTTAAATGATTTCCCATGTGAGCCCAAGAAGACTTCAATAAACTCCCTCCATCCCCTGGACACAACACATTTTATTACCATGTTAAATCTTTGTTTTTGTTTGTTTTTCAGTTTTAATCATAGTTTTAGCATAGTTTTTTTCTCTTTGCTTGTTTAGTTTTGTCATCTGTGTGAAAGGTGCTAAACAAATAAAGTTCAATTGATAAACTGAATAATTGACTAACTCATGATTGTGACAACAGAATTATTTTCATTGTGATTTAAGGGTTTGTTTCATTTTTAAGGTTGGGGTTAAAATCTTGACAGAAAAAAAAGATTAAAGAAATAAACTACGTTTTAAAAAAGCAATTAAATCAAAGGAAATAAACATTTAATTCAACAAAACTTTTAAAAAGAAAATTAAACATTAAATACAATTAAATTATATTAAACAGACAAAATATTTAATTAAATAATTAAACAGAAGATACAAAACATGTAATTATGAAATTAAACAAAATTTTTTAAACAAAAATATGAAACATTAAATATGAAATATTTTAGATGATTAAACATTTAAAAAATAAAATTAAACAAGAAGAATATTAAACATTTTTTTAAAAAGACAAAACATTGAATTAAAAATTAAATGTTTAATTAGAAAATTAAATCTTAAAGACAATAAAACTTTAAATAGGAATTAAACAGAAAATACAATGAAGCATTTAAAAAGAAAATTAAACATTAAAAGGTGGTAAAACATTTAAAAAGAAAAACTTTAAAAATTTAATCAAAAAATTAAACACGGGGAAAGAAAAGGAAATTTTCAAACAAGCCGATAAAACATTTGAAAAAACAACAATTAAACATTAAAAAGACAAAACATTTGGAAATCAAATCAGACATTAGAAAAGACTAAAAGGTGAGAAAATAGCAAAACTAAACATTTAAGAAAAATCAAACTAAAGACAAAACATTTGAAAAGACACCAGTTAAACTTTAGAAGATCAAATTAAACAGAAGAGACAATAAAAGGATCAAAAAGCAAAAACAGATAAAGGTCTTCAAGCGTTTTCTAGTCTGAAATGAAAACATCAAGTTGTTTCTTCAAACATTTCCTCTTTCTATGTTCTTGGTTTGATTGTGGACAGATTTACTAAGAACTCATTTCAGAAAACTGCTTTCCAGATAAAGTCTACTAGTAGTTGAAGGCATTGATCAAACTAATGTTACCTTCTGATCTCCACAAACTTTACTGTTCAGTGAAGAGAATCAGAGTTTGTTGAGGATTTCTAAAGAACCCACAGGTGAAGGTCTGAGAAGAACTCAGATGGATGATCTAAATGTGAAATCAAGACTCATGGTCACAAGTTTTAAGGCTTCTGTTAACCAGAAAGTTCAAACTAACAGAGAAGTACTGAGAAACTTCTAAAATTTCAGTCCTCAGACTGTCTGAAGGTTCAAACTAACAGAGAACTACTCAGGAACTTAGAAGATATCAGTCCTTGGACTGTCTGAAGGTTCAAACTAACAGAGAACTACTGTGGGACTTCGAAGATTTCAGTCCTCAGACTGTCTGAAAGTTCAATCTAACAGAGAACTACTCAGGAACTTAGAAGATATCAGTCCTTAGACTGTCTGAAGGTTCAAACTAACAGAGAACTACTGTGGGACTTAGAAAATTTCAGCCCTCAGACTGTGTGAAAGCTCAGGTCCTGAGGACTCGGGAGGTGTGGAGGCTTTGGAAAGTCTTGGAACTGAGGGTTCAACCCTCCAGCACAAAGGCTGAAGTCCAACCTCCTGAGAAAAACGGTCGAGTCGAGACTCGAGTTAAAAAAAAACTTGAAAACGACAAAAAATAGATGACAAATGCGCAAAAAAAAGAAGAATTAGTATCTGAGCGAGTAGCTCAGGAGGATAAGAAGAGGACTACCAAGTGGAAGGTCGCAGGTTCAAGACCAGCCACTGGCAGTTTTCTTTCTTTGTCTTTGTCAGGATTTTGTTAAAATTTAAGAAGTGTCTGGTCTTGAACCAGCGACCTGCAGCTCCATAGGCAAATCCTTAACTCACTGAGCTACAGATCAGATACAAAGAAATAAATTCGTCGTCCCTTTGGCATCGTAGTTCCTGAAGTGACCACATGGGTGGAGCCAAGGCGGAGTCTGGGTGGAGTCAGGGCGGAGAGTAGGCGGGGAGGTGGGTGGCGGCCTCCCCCCTCTACTCCCCCACCTCCCCACACCGCCCACCACACCTTCCTCCGCCCGACGAGTTCTTCGAGTCTCCACCAGTTCTTCGAGTCTCCACAGGTTTTCCCGAGTTTCTGGAGTTTCCACCAGGTCGGAGGCAGAACAAGTTGTCATGAAGAGGTGTTGAAGTCGGCCAGGATGGACTGACTTTTTACAGCGACTAGAAGGAAGATGACTAGAAGAGCAGGTCTTTAACCACCATCCATAAAATCCATGGAGTCGCTCCAGAGAAATGAAGGGACATCAACTTTTATCAACCTCCATCCAGATGTTCAACTTGATATCTTTACTTTGACATTTTTAGCACCACAAACCTTTAGCATCACACTTTATTATCATTTATTAGGACTTTAATGGAATCAACCTGCAGATTTAGTTTTTGTTGACAAACTTTATTCTTGTCATTGTGGGACTGCAGTATTTAAAACTGTTCCTTCTATTTGACCTCATGTTTATTAGTTTTAGTTTAGAAAGTTATTTTAGTTGTCGATTAGTCTCTTAAAAACCAAATAATAAATTGGATTAGTCAAGAGGTTTAAATTTCTTACTTTGTCATATTTTAAATATGACAAAAAATATAAAAATAAAGTGTCTTGAGACAATTTGACCTGTAATTGGGGTTATATAAATAAAATTAAATTAAAATTGTATTTATCTTGTAATGTTGGAGTAATTCAGCCATATATGTTGAAAAACACATTTCCTTTGTCCATTAATCTGTTGATCGTTTTCGCCACTAATTCACTTCTTGTTTTGGTTTATAAAATGTCAAACCCAAATATATTCAGTTTAGGGTCATAAAAACCAAAAAGATTTACATTCATGATGCAGGAATCAGGCAGTTTTTCACTTTTTAACTTAGTTTAGTCAGAAAGATAGTTGATAATGTGTGAATTGTTGCAGCTTGTGAGCCGTAAAAGGTTTTAATCTTTGGGGCCGAATGTCAGAAAACATTTAGAAACCAACATCAACAAAACACTCAACAAAGATTTGAACATCATTAAAGGGAAATCCAACTTTTACATGACAATGTCTAATTAAAGGACATTTATTTCCAATGTAAATGTGTGATATTCATCCTCTGGAGCTTTCTCTTCACATCGTCTTCCACCTGGACTGGTTTGGTCGGGAGCATGTGCAACAAACATTTGAAAAACTGCACTTTAACATCAATGAATGACACTGAAGTTTAATCTCTACATAAATGAGACTGAGTCTGGATGTGCTGCTCTGTCATTAACTCCTAAGTTTAGGGAAAGTTCAAACAAAAGAGGACAGTTCAGATCAGACTTGAGAATGAGCTTATTCTGAACAAACATCTCAGACTTTCTGAGCTTCAGCACCTCTAGCAAGATATTTTAACAACAAGCAACTCAAGAGATCCAGAAGTTGGAGAGAGTTAGCTTTAGCTGAGCCAAAGAACATGTGGGACGCTAACCTAGCAAACATTTCAGACTTTTCTCTGTGAATTCTGAGAAATAATTTCCTATTTAATGACAGAGCTACACATCTTAACTCAGTCTCATTAAAACAGACTCTAATTCAGTGTCATCCATCCATATTAAAGTGCAGTTACCCAAAATGTTTGTTGAATGAGCTCCAACAAAACCTGTCCAGGTAGAAGGCCACTTTGACAAACAGGAAGTGGAAGATTCCAAGCAGATTTATAGAAGGGGGAACCGGACTGTACTAAGTGTGGTGGAGTATAGAGGGGTGTTTTGTGGGTTTTTAAGGCTGATAATGATTATTAGTGAGACATTTGGAGTAGATATTCATTTGCAGTAAATGAAAGTATTTAAAATCTTGGAGTTAAACTTAGAACAACACAAACTCTAACAGAAAACTTTGTTGATACGTTTTTGTTTTGTTTACAGATGTTAAGTTAAAGGAGTTTTATTCGTGACGTATAACCAATCAAATCACTCCAGAAGACAGAGCGACCACGGGTAGATAAAGGTTCAGAGCCAAAGTAGCGCCATTTTTAAATGTATTTATTACCGTAACTTAGTAAAAAATAAAATACTGATAATCAGTAAATCAGTCAGCCCACAATTACTACAATTCTACAATGTATGTCTCTTTCCTTTGACTTGTTATTTGTACAATATACGATGTATATGATGGTGTTTTTTCATACCAAAGGCTAATGAAATAATGTAAAGTAGGCCGTGAAAAACACTCCACAAAGGTTTTCTTTGAAAAAAAAAAAATCATCATGAATTTTGGCGCAAAAAAACGCCATACTATACTATGTCGAAAAAAAAATGCAATTTTTCAACATGTTGTAAAAACGTGCCATATGATGAAATAATGTAAAGGAGGCTGTGAAAAACACTCCAGGAAGGTTTTCTTTGAAAAAAAAATCATCATAAATTTTGGTGCAAAAAAATGCCATATACTATGTCGAAAAAAAAATGTGATTTTTCAAACATGTTGTAAAAACGTGCCATATAATGAAATAATGTAAAGTAGGCCGTGAAAAACACTCCACAAAGGTTTATGTTGAAAAAAAACTTCATCATGAATTTTGGCACAAAAAAACGCCACAGTATACTATGTCGAAAAAAAAATGCGATTTTTTGACATGTTGTAAAAACGTGCCATATGACGAAATAAAGTAAAGGAGGCTGTGAAAAACACTCCAGGAAGGTTTTCTTTGAAAAAAAAAAATCATAAATTTTGGCACAAAAAAACGCCTTACTATACTATGTCGAAAAAAAATGTGATTTTTCAACATGTTGTAAAAACGTGCCATATGATGAAATAATGTAAAGTAGGCTGTGAAAAACACTCCACAAAGGTTTATGATGAAAAAAAATTCATCATGAATTTTGGCACAAAAAAACGCCATATGTCGGGAAAAAAAAGCGATTTTTTGACATGTTGTAAAAACGTGCCATATGACGAAATAATGTAAAGGAGGCAGTGAAAAACACTCCACAAAGGTTTTCTTTGAAAAAAAAATCATCATGAATTTTGGCGCAATAAAACGCCATAGTATACTATGTCGAAAAAAAATGTGATTTTTCAACATGTTGTAAAAACGTGCCATATGATGAAATAATGTAAAGGAGGCAGTGAAAAACACTCCACAAAGGTTTTCTTTGAAAAAAAAAAATCATCATGAATTTTGGCACAAAAAAAAACGACACAGTATACTATGTTGAAAAAAAAATGCGATTTTTTGACATGTAAAAACATGCCATATGTCGAAATAATGTACAGCAGGCTGTGAAAAACACTCCAGAAAGGTTTTCTTTGAAAAAAAAAATCATCATAAATTTTGGCATTATTTGTACAATATACGATGTATATGATGGCGTTTTTTCATACCAAAGGCTATACTATGATGTTTTCTAAGAGACATACAATGCTACTCTGGTTGTTCTGGCTCTGGGCTGCTGCACTCCTCCTCTGTTGTTTTCTGGATTGTACTCAGCTGCATGCCTTCGTCCACCAGGCCTCCGTTGACTCGTCCCGCCTGCCGTCTCTGGAGCTGAAGCTGGATTGGAACAGACCAAAGTACAGTCCAATCACGATGCCAGCTGCCTCTCAAAAGGCTCCTTCATCTGGCAGGTGGCAGCACTTCTTCTGAGGGGAAGCTGAGCTGGTCCAGCAGAACTTTGGAGATGTGTTCCAGTGGTTGGTGGATGTGTGGGGAGATAGAGAGGGACCTTTGAATTGTTCACAAAGGAAAACAGGGAACCCATTGGTAGTTTTAGTTTAGGGTGCTACTGAGGTGTGTTTTTGGGTTTTAAGAGGTGAACAGGAAGAGTTTTTTCCCGTATTGATTATCTTTTACTTTGTTCCTGGTTGGAATGCCCATCAATGTCAACGTGAAGTTCACTTTTAGTTCTGTTGATTTATTTTTACTTTACTAAAACCCATTTGCTTTTAACCCACTCACATGTTGTGTTATTGTAAACATACACTTTCAAATAAATACTCATCTAACCGTCTGGAAACCAGCGTTTGGACTGTTTTTGTGTTGCTCCTCACCTACTTCAGACAGCCAGGACATAACAACGTTTTTTGGACCAAAGGCTAAACTATGACGTTTTTAGAGCGACATGCTATACTGTGACGCTTATTGGTTTGGTAATAAATTAAAAATCTGAGTTTTAAGGAATTTTTATTGGTAATAAAATTCAATAACTTCACTCCTATACATTGTATTGTCACTAAAATCACTGGAGCCATCAACTGACTCCTACTGGTCATACTACAACTCTTGGTTTGATATAAAAACATTTTTTCATAATTTTAATGAATTTTATTATTTTTATTAGTAATACAATTCAATAACTTCACTCTTATGTACTGTAGTGTCATCAAATTCACTGGAGCCATCAGTTGGCTCCTGATTGTCATACTACAATGCTTGGTTTGATATTAAATGAAAAAATCTGAATTTTAAGGAATTTTTGTAGTCAATAAGATTCAATCACTTTACTCTTAAACACTGCAGAAAAAATAAATCCATCCAAACATCAAAAGGTCCTACTGATCATACCTTCAGGTTTTTTCTTCCAAGTATTGTCTGTACAGTCCTTAACTTGGAAAATACTATTAGCTGTTTAACATTAAGGTTTAAATGAATCAGTTAATGCTGCAGCCTTGTAAGAAAGCGTCTGACTGTCTTTCTTCCCAATCGTCAGTACTTGAGGAGACAGTCTAAACAGTTTAGTTTGGTATATTGGTGTTATCTGATCCTCTCTTTGATGAGGAGTCCAAGTTCCATTACTATTCAGTATCATGTATTTGGACAAACAGGTGCACTGTGGATCTAAAAATATAGCCCCACATACATCAAGAGAAGAGCCGTCAAAGCTAATTTACTCATAATCCTTAAACTTCACACACAAGCATGCACACTATTCAATTCAATTCAATTTTATTTATATAGCACCAATTACAGTCAAATTGTCTCAAGACGCTTTACAGAACCCATATGCCTGAACCCCAGAGCAAGCCAAAAGGAGACAGTGGCAGGAAAACACCCTTTTAACAGGGAAAAAAACCTCGAGCAGAACCCGGCTCTTTATGTGGGGGACCCATCTGCTGCTGGCCGGGTGGGTTGAGAGGGACAGAAGAGGTAGAGAGGTAGAGATAGAGGGGTAGAGGTAGAGATAGAGAGGTGGGGGGGAGACACAAGGACCATAAAATACACAGTATAATACATGCATGATAAGACAGATGATACATGCAAAGTACAACTAACATGGAAACTAATTATAGTTTACTGCTATGGTGTATGGCTCTGGCATTAAATATACTACATATATAGCTGGTGGTAAATTCAAAAATATGTAGATGAGCAAATCAAGTATAGAAAGGGTATAGTAAGGGCAATGCAGAGTAGATTGGTGGAAATGGGCAGCTGGAGGTGGGAGAACAACCACACATCTGAAGCATCCAGCTCTGGGACCAGGGACACTCAGAGAAAGAACATAGAAAGAAACAGAGTGAATGTAATGCAATAATGGTATATATAGTAAATACATAGGTAGTTAGAGAAGGGCTCAGTGCATCCAGAGAGGTTCCCCAGCAGCCTAGGCCTATAGCAGCATAACTAGGGGCAAACTAAAGGGACGTCAAGAGGGGAAGTCAGTTGTGCAAATGAAAACACCAGCTCACCCCGTCAGGGTCCCCCAGTCAGTCCTAACTATAAGCTTTGTCGAAAAGGAAGGTTTTAAGCCTGGTCTTAAAAATAGAGAGGGTGTCCACCTCCAGAACCCAAACTGGGAGCTGGTTCCACAGGAGAGGTGCCTGATAACTGAAGGCTCTGCCTCACATTCTACTTTTAGAGATTCTAGGAACAACAAGTAAGCCTGCAGTCTGAGAGCGAAGAGTTCTGCTAGGATAATATGGTACTATCAGGTCTTTAAGATATGATGGAGATTGGTTGTTAAGAGCTTTATATGTCAGAAGAAGGATTTTGAATTCTATTCTCGATTTAACAGGAAACCAATGAAGAGAAACCAGTATAGGAGAAATATGATCTCTCTTGCTAACTCCTGTCAGTACTCTGGCTGCAACATTTTGGATCAGCTGTAGATGTTTCAGAGAGCTATTGGGACAACCTGATAATAAGGAATTACAGTAATAGTAGTAGTACACTAAATAGTGTGCACAACTTCACATGGCAATAAACAACCCAAATAAAATAAAATTCAGTTACTTTTGGTTATTAATGTTCCACAATCTACCAAAAAATGGATGAGCACTTTTATCTGTTACAACAAAAAATATTTGAGATATATAACAACAATTTCAATACTAATAAAAAAATCCTTAAAATCATGAAAAATAGTTAAATATCAAACCAAGAGTTCTAGTATGATCAACAGGAGCCAACTGAGTTAGACAGAGTGTAATCTTTCTGCAGTACATAAGAGGGAAGTTATTGTCTTTTATTACTAATAAAATAATAAGAAAATAAGAAAAAAATTCCTTAAAATTCAGATTTTGTATTTAGTATCAAACCAAGAGTTGTAGTATGACCAGCAGGAGTCAACTGATGGCTGCAGTAAATTTGGTGACACTACAGTGTATAAAAGCTAAGTAATGTAATATTTGTCTCTCTTCGCTGTTGCAGTGGTTTTGCTATTTGCAGACGGTCCCTGTTCACTCGTTGCACAGCCAGCTGCTCATAGACATCAATGTTATTTCTGCAGCTTTAAAGACAGCGACTTTTGATAAAACTGGCCTCGTAGTACATTGTCTAGCTTACAACGATGGGAAAGAGGCATTGTTTATGATTTTACAACGTATATCTCATGAGTTATTGATGCCGGAAGTCCGAATCTGTGAATATCTTGCCAACTCTACCTAACTTACATATTTTAATACCTAATAGCGATAAACTGCAGCCATTACAGGGTCGTTCACAGGACTAATATACGATAGCTAGCGAACTAGCATTAGCTTACCCTCATATCATAGTTCGTATCCTCTTGTCTTCAGCTTGATGCTGCTGTATCTCCTCCCAAACTCTCCTGTGTGTCTCCTCAGTGTTTCCACTCGCTGCTCTCAGCTTTCTCCAACTCTTCTATGACTTTGAATCTGACAGAAAGCCACAGACCGAGCAGCAGGTGAACCATCGCCTCCATGTCTATTGTTGTGTTGCGTTTGTGTCGCACACAAATGACGGTGAAGGACCTTCGGTCCGCCGTGCTATGACGACTCCACCCACGATGAGGTGGAACTCAATGTGATGGAAAAACAACTAAACCGAGACGAGCCGAGTCCAGTACAGTAGTGACGAGCCGTGCCGTGCCGAGTAGGTGCTAAAGGAAACGCTAAAGGAAATTTTGTCTCGCACCGCTGTATCAACATTTGGGGTAGAGGACCGAGTCTTTAGCTGTTGCCAATAAAGTTTTGTTTAATCCAAACCAACGTAGAGGTGAATAGCGCCACCCAGTGTATCGGAATGTGTTCACAAGCTCTGCATCAATCATTACCTGGAATCGATTTGCCTTGACTTGATGTGCAGGATAACCAATCAGGTGTTAGGATCCGCCCAGACTTGATGTGCAGGGTAACCAATCAGGTGTTAGGATCCGCCCAGACTTGATGTGCAGGGTAACCAATCAGGTGTTAGGATCCGCCCAGACTTGATGTGCAGGGTAACCAATCAGGTGTTAGGATCCGCCCAGACTTGATGTGCAGGGTAACCAATCAGGTGTTAGAATCCGCCCAGACTTGGTGTGCAGGGTAACCAATCAGGTGTTAGGATCCGCCCACCGACTTTGACGGGTGAGGTTGACAGATAAAATAAATTCATGATCCACTGCAACACAAGGACCATGAAATAATTAATTAATTAGTGAAATAATAATGTTTTTTTTTTACCTAAAATGAATTGCTATTTTAATGAATTAATGACATATTTAATAACACATTTATGTATTTAATTCCAATTTTAATGAATTAATGACATATTTAATTCCAATTTTAATGAATTAGTGACAGATTTAATTAATTATTTAATGATGTATTTATTTATTTAATTTTGGCACTTTTAGTCCTCCATGTATTTCAAGTTTTAAAAAAAGTTTGTAGGATGTCATGTTGCTTTTCTTTCCACTTAGGAAAAGTAAATTTGCCTGTTTTGCAAACGGCTGCAAAAATTAGCTTTAAATGTGTATTGAACTAAACAGCTGTTATAAGTGGAAGCCTCTGTTTTGCTTAATATCATTCTTAATCATATCTTAATGTCATTTCATTGTAGGCGTTTCCTTGGTATCAACCCTGAGAGGGGAACAAAGGCAGCCAGGAGAAGGTGATGTTCCAGAGGTCAGGAAGCTGCTCCAGAAAAAGACATCTACTGTAAATCCTCATGTAGTCACCCTTAGAAAAAGACTCATGATTGTATGTTACTAAAATTTAATGGGTTAAATAAGTCAGTTTTTGAAATATGTTTGATACAGAATTGGTTTTAAGAAAAGCTTAATGTTGAAAAGTCGTCTCTTGTCTGATCCATTTCTATGCTGTACTATTTCCTGGGGCTTTCATTTTGAGATGTGACATTTTTAAATCATTAGTTTTCAGCAATGTCATCATTTCATATCATCACATTCTCTGATATCAATTTTACAGTAATAAACTGTTTACGAAGATTACAGTACAAACAGTAAAATAACAGTATAATGGCACCAAAATACTGACAGTAATATACTGTAAGTATAAACTCTAAACATCATAATAGTGTAATATTTTTACAGTAATAAACTGTTGTTGTAGGATACGGTAGGTTTACTGTAGAATAACTGCTCTGCTGGCAACTTTTGTTGCCAGATCTTTACTGTGAATTTACAGGGAAATTTCTTAGAGTGAACATAATATTTTAAATAATTATTATTCATGGAACGTTTCCCACAACATGTTAGCAGAACCTGGTGATGATGTTTCTGTTGTTTTATGTCTCATTTTTGTCCTTTTCTGTCTTGTTTCTGTCATTTTATGTCCTGTTTATCTTGTTTTGTCATTTTTGCATTTTCTGTCGTTTTTGTCATTCTGTGTCTCATTTTTGTCATTTTATGTGATGTTTTTGTCATTTTGTCTTGTTTTTGTCGTTTTGTGTCTTGTTTTTGTCGTTTTGTGTCGTGTTTCTGTCGTTTTGTGTCTTGTTTTTGTTGTTTTGTATCTTGTTTTTGTCATTTTGTGTCTTGTTCTTGTCGTTTCCATCATCCAACAGTGTTCCTACAGAATGTGTAGAGCAAAGCTATGTCCTCTCTTCTATTTTCCATCTTTTCATCCCATTGTCAGCCTTGATTGAATGTCTCCCTCCAGCTCATATTATCAGGATCAGACTAATTCTTTGGACTGTTTTCCATCAGTCAGTTTGTCCTCTTGGTCAGCAGTAACAGCAGCTAAATATCTAGCTTCTACTGCTGAGAAAAAGATCACATTAGCATGGATTAGAGTAGAGTTAGCAAACAGCACAGAAAACATGGAAGAAGAAGCTGAGCCCATCAATACCTATTATTGATCAATATGGAGCAGAAAGGTTGATTTTTCACACATTTTGAAGCCCAGATATTCTGGAATGATCCTTAAAGCATCAAGTCATCAACGTGTTTAAAGCAAG
This sequence comes from Amphiprion ocellaris, assembly GCF_022539595.1. Lineage (NCBI taxonomy): Eukaryota > Metazoa > Chordata > Actinopteri > Pomacentridae > Amphiprion > Amphiprion ocellaris. The sequence continues at coordinate 33,779,819 of NC_072780.1, read as the reverse complement.
AAACAGCAAAATGAAAGTAGAGAGGAAGCCCTGCTGCCATGGAAAGCTCGTTTCAGTTTTCATTTCAGTGCATTCATGCTACTCTTCTTGAAAAATAAATTAAAAAACGACATCAGTGGGAGTGTGACAGAGCAGAGGAAGGATCTGCTGAGAGTTTGGATGAGGATGAAAGCGTCTGTGACAAGAGCATGAAGACAGAAATACAGCTGCTGGGCCTCGTTTGGAACAGAAGCCTCGATGCAAAAACAAAACTGTTTGTTTTCCCGACTGCACCAGTCGTCTCCTGCTGCACAATGTGGGACAAGATCACTGTTACGTACTGGATGTAGGTCAAACTAAACGCTACAGACAGGAAATCTGACCCAAAATTAAGGCTGAGGGAGGAAACTTTAAACCGATTTCTATTCAGCTCTTTGTGGACTGGAACACTGCTAATATCAGCCGCTCAGAGAAACAAACGTTCAGTTTTATTCACATTTAATCTGAGGATTAAAAAAATAAAATGTCAAAATGGGGATTAGATGACGGGTCGTGTTCTCCGCCTGCTGCTGCTGCTAGCCGCTGCTGCTAGCCGCTGCTGCTAGCCGCTGCTGCTAGCCGCTGCTGCTAGCCGCTGCTGCTAGCCGCTGCTGCTAGCCGCTGCTGCTAGCCGCTGCTGCTAGCCGCTTGCTGCTTGCCGCTTGCTGCTTGCCGCTTGCTGCTTGCCGCTTGCTGCTTGCCGCTTGCTGCTTGCCGCTTGCTGCTTGCCGCTTGCTGCTTGCCGCTTGCTGCTTGCCGCTTGCTGCTTGCCGCTTGCTGCTTGCCGCTTGCTGCTGCTGTAAAGTGATGCTGTGCGTGTGGTGTGTGTCTGTGTGAGTGTGTAGCTGCAGGAGGTCATCAGTGGATGACAGCGGCTCTTTTCACGGCTGGATCCGGATCAGCTGAGAGTCCTGCAGCTGCTTCAGAAAAGACACCAGAGTCTGCTGGACTTCTGCTGTGAGGACACTCTGTAGTGACACAACTCAGTTATAAAGACAAAAAATACCTGCAGTAACTTCAGTACATCTAATGTAGTGAATGCTGCAGAGTTACAGGAAAGCTTCAGCACTAGTTTACTTTCCCATCATTTCTGAGCCTCAGAACTTCATCAGTCCAGCAGATAGAACCAAGACATTTAGGAGGAGAAACACATCTGAGTTCTGCTAATAACTGAAACTAAAATAACTAAAAAAGCTGAAAAATCACCACAAAAACAGACAGAATTACCACAAAAAAACCACAAAATCAGCCCAAAAAGAGCCAAAACTACCCTGAAAGGTTCAAAGATGCCAAGAAAAACACCCAAAATCACCACAAAAAGAATCAAAATGAACACAAAACAGGTGAAATTGCAAGAAAAACGCAAATCTGGCACAAAAAATTTGTAAAAATGACCCTCCCCAAATAGTCAAAATTACTCTGAAATGTTCAAATATGCCAGTAAAAACACAGAAAATTGCCACAAAATTGGCCAAAATTCACCACAAAAAGGACCAAAACTACCATAAAACAGGTGAAATGGTGACAATAAGATAACAAACATGCTGGATGTTTATTAATGTATTGTCATATCCATAAACACAACAGAAGAGCAGTACTTAAACTAAACCTGTGCTGAAATACTGCTACTGTAAATTTTACATTTCAAACACATAACTTCTACATGTTAAGCTGCACATGAACACGAAAACAAAGTGCAGATTAGAAACACATCTTCTGTTTTGGTCATATCTGAAAGTGCATAAAAAAGCAACTTGCTTAACAGTAACTTTTCAGAACTTGAGGTATTTTTCTTCTTTTGAAATAAAAAGCAGAATTTGTCCCTGTCCATATTTGGTCTCATCTTCAGTGCATATAATCAAAAAAATAAACAGCTGACACAGGGACACAGTTATGATCCCTTTGAAAAGAAGTAAAGCCCACATCAAAGTGCATAATAAAGTGCAACTAAGTGAAATAACTGTGAAAACAAAATGTCTTTCTTAAATATGAAACTTATAATACGTGAACAGAAAGCTGCATTTATTGGCTGCTGTGTTGCACTGAACATGAGGCATTACTCAACCTATGCAGATGATTGTTCTAGTGGGAGAAATGACACCTCTTATTGTGAACAAGAGTGCAGATGTTTGGCTCATAAGATGTAAATGCAGTGTGAAGGCAGAGGTGAAGAGTACTATCAGTCAGACAGCAGTGACAGCTGCTTTATCATGTTCATGTGTGAAAAGCTTCATTCACATGTTGATCCAAACATACTGAGCAAGTGCACTGCAACTTTCCCATCAAAACAACGGACATACATGCAAAGCTGGGCTGTGTCAGCTCTATCTGTAGACTGGTCTACTGCTGCAGCCATTTCATCAGCTTTTCTGAGCTCTTCTGACAGCGTCTGGAAGACATTGTGGTGAGAACATCAACCCTGCAGATGTTTGACGCGTCAGACAGAAGTACCTGTTTAGTAGCAGATGTTACACTCATCTTAACGTTATCGTCCGTTAAACTTCATCCACCACAGTCAGCATGCAGTCCTTCAGTTTCTGAGTCTGTGTCTCTTTTTCTTTGCCATGATCCCTGATACAAGAAGGGAAGCTGCTGTTCCTGTTCCTGAGCTGTGAAGTTTCACTTCACTGTATAAGACTCAGTCAGACTCTGACTTTTAGCCGCTCTCTCATGAGATCCGTCAGGAGAGTTTGTCCGAAATGCAGCATGTTTTTCATTGTGGTGTCTTAAGACATTATAATCTTTCAGCACTGCAACGGTTTGGTGGTAAATAAATAAATAAATACTTGTCAGCCCACACAGGATTAAACCCACGGTTTCCTCCTTGTCGTTTCAGAAAAAGACATGCTGCTATTTTCACCTGTATAGAACTGCTAATGTTAACTTTTCAAACGCGCCTCGTCAACAACGCAATGCATTGTGGGTTAGTTGCTAGGTTACGGTGAGTGTTGCATTCAATGTTTGTAACAATGTTGGGATTTTTGTTAGAACTTGACAGTGTTACTGAAAGATGTTTTTCTGTTTTTCTCGGACCCAAGTCCCAATCACTCGGCAGTTGCTTTAGGGCCACATGTGGCCCGCGGGCCGCTGATTGAATAGGGCTGACGTAGGGGTACAGGAGAACCCAGCAAAGGTTCTGCACAACAAGTGGGAGGCACATCAAAGTTTGTGTAATTATAACAAAAGGACAATAAAATAAAATAGTAATAAATAGATTTAATAATAATACCATTGCTGCATTACTGACCCTGTTATATATATATATATATATATATATATATATATATATATATATATATATATATATATATATATATATATATATATATATATATATATATATATATATATATATAAAGCTGGAGTGTTCATCAGAGTTACCAGTGTGCCACAAATGAGGGAGCTTTGGTTTAACCTGAAGGTTCTGAGGTGTTTCTTCAGGACTGCAGGCCAGTAGGACTCTGGACGCCTTTAACTGGATGAAGTCTGCAGCTAAATTTACCGGCCGGTTTATTTGTGGACAAAGAAAACTCTTCCCTGATAAACTACTTGGACAAGAAGAAGAAAACAGATTAAGGGCTCAGAGGAGGATCTCCAGACGAACATCAGACGTTTGATGGACGAACCAAACAACACTTCAGCTCCTACTGCTCTCTCTTTCTCCTCTTTTCTTTTTTGTGTCCTGAATTTGTCAAATGAAGTTCGTTTTTTATGTAAAAATAGACGACAATGAGCCAAACAAAGGTAAACTTTCTGAATCAGGTTTGAAAGATATGTTATCTATTTTTTAAAAGTTCCAAAATTACTCCATTTATCAGAGCAGGAAACTGAAAAAATGGGAAAAATTGATGGATTCTGATTCTGTTACTTTGGGAAAATTCACCAAATCTAGACTTAAAATCGTATGTTTCGTGTGTCGTTTACAAATCCATCAAAAATTAACTGTTTGCACTAAAATGATTCTGTCAAAAACAAAAAATTCTACTTTACTCAGAGCAACTGAGAAGCCATTAATGACTCAACTGTCCCAAATGGTCACAAGACAAAAATTCTGGGATGTTTTTCCATTGAACTGCAGGCAGTGTTTCTACAGAGCAGATAGGAGTCAAATACGGAAGCAAAATAAAAATGGAAATAATAAAAGTCTATCAAGAGTCATTTGGTCTGTCCTTCTTCGTGGTTGTTCTGTTTCCATAGAGGTTCAGGACTTCAGATTACATTAGATTATTAGACTAATACGTGCTGTATTTGTACGTAGTTGAGGATTTAACGTCTGATTATAGCTTTAAAATTCACAGAAATCTCTTCTGTTTTCTCATCCTTTTCCATTCCACTTCTTTCTGTCCTCTACAATCCCTCCTGATCTCCTCTGATCTTTATCATTTGTTTAAAACTCGGGCTTCCTGCAATCCATCTTCTCCAGGGAATCCCAGCGACCAAGAAGCAGCTAAATTTATCCCCTGATTCCCAGAAAAGCTCTGAGCATTTGGAATAATGAACTCCAGAACCAGAGGAGGAGGAACTGCGTAAACAAACTCCTTTATCAGCTTGATATATATATATATATATATATATATATATATATATATATATATATATATATATATAAATAAACATGTTTACAGTGGTTTATTAGCTCTATATTTATATACGTATAACTCTTAAATCTCTCTGGATGCGGTTTATTTTTCTTCTTGAGCAGCATTAAGGTTATTACAGCCCAAATACACAATAAATGAAGCCAAAACATGCAGCTAAACACATTAATACAGAAAAGACAACAACAACACACAACAAATACACTACAGATAACAACTACACACAATACACAGAACAAGACACAAAATAACAATAAGACACAAAACAACAAAAACAAGACACAAAATGACAAAAATGCGACACAATGACAAAACGAGACACAAAACGACAAAAACGAGACACAAAAACAAGACAAAATGACCGAAATGAGACACAAAATGACAAAAATGACAAAATGACAAAAACAAGACACAAAACAACAAAAACAAGACACAAAATGACAGAAATGAGACACAAAATGACAAAAACAAGACACAAAAGGACAAAAAAGAGACTCAAAATGACAAAATCAATACACAAAATGGCAAAAATAAGACACAAAATGACAAAAACAAGACACAAAATGACAAACTAGACACAAAATGACAGAAATGAGACACAAAACGACAAAAACAAAACACAAAATGGCTAAAACAAGACACAAAACAACAAAAACAAGACACAAAATGACAAACGAGACACAAAATAACAATAATGAGACACACAAAAACATCATCAACAGGTTCTGCTAACATGTTGATGTAAAATGATCCTTAAAGTTCCTACAAGGAGGATTTTTACTGTAATATCTGAGGGGAAATGTGGTGAAATGCAGGGAAATGCGGTGAAATGCAGTGAAATGCGGTGAAATGCAGGGAAATGCGGTGAAATGCAGGGAAATGCAGTGACCGTCCACCAGGTTCAGAAATACTAAATGTTAAAATAAGTAAAAACATCAAAGAAAATTATAAACAACATACAAATGCAAAAATTATAAACAGGTGAATCTCTAATATACAAGAAACACTAACAGGTAAAATTTATGGAATATTTATGGTGTGTGCTAATGTGTGTTAATGTGTGCGTGTTTATTTTTATTTATATGTGTGTGTGTTACTGTGTATGTTTATATGTATGTGTGTGTGTCTCTATGTGGGCTACTGTGTGTGTGTTGTTTGTGATTTTGTGTATATACGTGTGTTATTGTGTGTGTTTCTGTGTGTGTGTGTGTGTGTGTGTGTGTGTGTGTGTGTGTGTGTGTGTGTGTGTGTGTGTGTGTGTGTGTGTGTGTGTGTGTGTGTGTGTGTGAGGAGGAGTCTGTCGGTGCCTCCTCGCCTCCTCTCTCCGTTACTGATCCAGATCTCGGTCTGAGGTCGCACCGATCTCCGGTCATTAGGAGGCTGCAGCTCTCCGCGTGCGGACCGTGAGCTGCTGCTGCTGCACCGAAGACCAGCACCGGGAACCGGGGACCGGGAGGAGACGGAATGCATCGGAAGGACTCCGACCGACTGAAAGTTTGTTGTTCGCCGTTTACCGACATGGAGCCGCAGAGGAAGAGACAGTCGGTAAGAACGGAGGCGGCGGAGAGTCGGTGAATGTCCGGGGAGCACCGGAGGATGACACCCGCAGCCCGGCGGCATCTTTAACGGACTCTCTGCGCTCCTGGAACTCCGTTCATCTGCGGCACAAACACAGAACCGGACCGTGGAAGATCTCCGGTCCTCCGGTGAGCGGCTGTCCGGTTTATTCAGTAAACCCTCGTGTTATCCTGCGGGTCAAATGGACCCGTTTTAAAGTCTGAAAATGTGGGGAAAAAAAAAAACTCACAGTGAAACTTATGTCCACATTTTCAACATTTTTGGGAAATTTTCGAACATTTTTTTTCTTGGAAAAAAAATGTTAAAAATGTTTCTTAAGAAGATTCACATAAAATCCAGCGAAATTCGCTGGATTTTGGTTGATTTTTATGTGAATGTTCTTAAAGAAAATATTAGAAGTTTTACTACTATATATGGAATCACTTTAGATATTTTTAGTATTTTTTTGGAAGATTTTTACTCATTTTTTGAAAACATTTACAATTTTTATTTTATTTTATTTTTATTTATTGCCAAATTTGGGGATTTTTTTTTTTTTTTTTAAATAAAATTTTTAAGGGAAATTTTCAAGAAATTTTCTTCCTGAAGGTTTTGCAGATTTTCAGAAATTTGGGAAATTTTTTTGGTGTTTTTTGGATTTTTTTCAGACAAAGGAACAATTTTTTTTGTGCCTGTAAGTGAGAACAACAGGAGGGTTAATCAGTGATAAAGTCTGAGCACCTCAGACTCAAACATCTGAACTTTAATTAATTCGAATAAAGAGAAGAATCTTTAAACAGTTTAATATCCAGAATGTTCACAGATCACATCGTTCTGCTGATTAACCCTTAAAACCCTTAAAACCCTTAAAATGTTCTCCTCCAGAAGGTCAGAACAAACTGTCTTCATGAGCGTTTCCTGCTTTTTGGCCAGATTTTCTCCCTCAGCTCCACAGTGACTCTTTACTCTCTATTTTTATGATTTTTCAAACACAAACTCTAACCGTTTCCTTGCTGCAGATCCGGTTCTTTTAGAGTCGTTTTTATCTCCTGTATGTAAAGTTGAGTTATTTTTGAATGTTCTCCTGATGAATCTCTTCTTCTGTCTCCAGCCCCCCTCCTGCTGCCTTCCTCATCATGTTTTCCTGCTGAGTCTCTGCATCTTGTGGATATTATTAATACCAGACTCGGTGGGTATAATCTGTGGAGCTCATCATGGGGACCGTCCTGTCACTGTCCCCCAGCTCCCGTAAGTCTGGCTACTACGACCACCGGCCCGGCTCGCTCAGCCACTACCCCAGCCTCAGCAGCCGCTCGCTCAACAGCCAGAAGGACCGCGGCCTGAAGAGAGGACAGTCCATCTTCCTGCCGGCGCTCACCTGGAAGCGACTGGTGGCTTCAACTAAGAAAAAGGGCAACTCCAAGAAGGTTCCCGGCGGTCCGGTGGCCCTCGGAGATCCTCTGAACAACAACAACATCAACATCTACCAGAAGGACCCGGTGCTGCACCTCAACCGAGAGAATGTGAAGAAGTCACTGTCATGTGCCAACCTGTCCAGCTACGAGGGCCCAGCGGGACTGGGTCTGGGTCTGGGCTACAGGCTGGGGATGGGTCAGGGCCACGGCTTCGGCTACAGCAAGTCCCAGCAGCTGTCCTCGGTGAAGAAGGTTCCTCAGGGGACGGTGAGCTCGTCTCCGAAGAGGGTGATCGTCCAGGCGTCCACCAGCGAGCTGCTGCGCTGTCTGGGGGAGTTCCTGTGCTGCCGCTGCTACCGCCTGAAGCACCTGTCCCCGGCCGACCCGGTGCTGTGGCTGCGGGCCGTGGACCGATCGCTGCTGCTGCAGGGCTGGCAGGACCAGGCCTTCGTCACACCGGCCAACGTGGTCTTCGTCTACATGCTGTGCCGAGACGTGGTGGACGGAGACCTGGTGGCGTCGGAGCACGAGCTGCAGGCCATCCTGCTCACCTGTCTCTACCTGTCCTACTCCTACATGGGCAACGAGATCTCGTACCCGCTCAAGCCCTTCCTGGTGGAGGCTGGTAAGGAGGCCTTCTGGGACCGCTGCCTCGCCATCATCGATGGCACCAGCGCCAAGATGCTGCGGATCAACGCCGACCCACACTTTTTCACTCAAGTGTTCGCCGAGCTGAAGAGCGAAGGCGGCTGCGGGCCTCAGGACTACAGCCGGGTTCTGGACCGGTGAGAGCAGCTCCAGGTCCTGGACGCATGCCTTTTTCTAACCCAAACTCTTATCTGTCTCGTACGGAATCCCCTCGTCCTGCTGTGAGGACTGATATGGAAAGACTTCTGGAGACTTATTTAATCATCCCATCTGTGTTTGTTGCCATCGTCCCTCCAGCTGCAGAAAGGTCGGCTAAAGGTCGACTCACACTTTCTGACAGACCGGTTGGAACTTTAAAAGGATTTTATTCATACTATATTACGGTTCCTCATGTTGAACAAAGAAAAACCCATGAAGCAAATTGTGGACAGACCAAGCACGAGATTTCTGGAGATTTTAGCATTTTAAACTGTGTTTGTTGCCGTCGTTCCTCCACCCACAAAAAGGTTGGCTAAAGATCAATTCATGCTTTTGGCATCCATATGCACAGATTAGTGTAGACTTTGAAAAGGACTTTTGACACAAAAGAACACACAGCACGGGATTTCTGGAGATTTCAGAGCTTAGCACAGTATTTGTTGCCATTGTTCCTTCACTCCACAAAGATTAATTAAACGGTTAGTTTTCATATCTGTGAGTGCAGACCAATGCAGTAGTTAACTGTGGTCAGACATAGCACGAGATTTCTGGAGATCTTAGTGTTTTCAGCTTTGATTGCTGCCATCATCCCTCCATCCACAGATAGGTTGGCTAAAGTTCAAATCATGCTTTTTATACCTACGTGCACAGACCATTTCAGTGATTCTATTCTTTCTACAGTAGGTCTCCTTATATTCAACACAGGAAAACGTGAAGCAAATTGTGGGCGGACATAACACGAGATTTCTGGAGATTTCAGAGCTTAGCACAGTATTTGTTTCCATTTAATCCACAAAGATTGGCTAAAGGTTAATTAATAGTTTTCATATCTGTGTGTGCACATCAATGCAGGCTTTGAAAGTAGTTATTTTTGTGCAGACATAGCACAAGATTTCTGGAGATTTCGGAGCTTCTCACTGTGTTTGCTGCCATCATCCCTCCATCCACAGATAGGTTCAGTTCATGCTTTTCATGTCCATGTGCACAGATTAGTGTAGACTTTGAAAATGACTGCATTTATACCACAATAGGTTCCTTCATAGTGACACAAAAACCACAAGATTTCTGGAGCTTTTTGAGCTTAGCACCGTGTTTGTTGCCATCGTCCCGCTGTCCACAAAGATTGGCTAAAGGTTAATTAATAGTTTTCATATCTGCAGGTTTTGAAAGTAGTTAACTGTGTGTGGACAAAGCACGAGATTTCTGGAGATTTCAGAGCTTCTCACTGTGTTTGGGCTCCGTTGATAGAAAGCATGTCAAAATTTAAACACCTCTAAAGTCCAGCTGCAACTACTTTAACCCTCCTGTTGTCTTCATTTACGGGCACCAAAAAATATTGTTTCCTTGTCTGAAAAAATTCCAAAAATTCAGCAAAAAAATTCCCCAAATTTCTGAAAATTTGCAAAACCTTCAGGAAGAAAATTACAATAATTCCTTAAAAGTTTCCCTTAAAAGGTTTATCCAAAAATCCCCCAAATTTGGCAAGAAAATTCTTGTAAATATTTTCAAAAAATTAGTAAAAATCTTCCAAAAAAATCCTAAAAATATCTAAAGTGATTCCATATATATCAGGGAAATTTCTAATATTTTCTTTAAGCACATTCACATAAAAATCAGCCAAAATCCAGCAAAATTTGCTGGATTTTGGTTGATTTTTTTCTTGAATGTTCTTAAGAAACATTTTTAAACATTTCTTTTTTTCCACCATAAAATGTTCAAAGATTTCCCAAAAATGTTGAAAATGTGGACATCAGAAGTTTCACTGTGAAAATATTTTTTTCCCACATTTTCAAACTTTAAAACGGGTCAGTTTTGACCTGCAGGACGACACGAGGGTTAATTAGAACTCTTTAAATGACGACCCATGAAGGTGTGAATATCTGAGAATCTCCTCGTGAGTCTCTTTGTTTTGACATCGTTTGTTTTCTTGGACGTCCACGGAGGGGGTTGTGGATTTGGTTTTTTGTCACATGGATGCAGAAAGCATGAGCTGTTCTTAGCAGGGGTTGTTTTTGTGACCAGTTTGCTCTAACTGGGAACCATTTGGTCCACCTGTCCCAGTGACTGGTCCCAGTGGTCCCAGCTGCTCCTCTGCATCTGACAGACAGAAATCCCAGCAGCCTCTTTCTTGTCTGGATGGGATTAAGCATTGACTCTAAACATGAAGCTGTATTTCTCTGGATGTTGAGGTGTGACTGATGGGAACAGCTGACGGTTCAGTCCTGCTGTGTTTTCAGACCAGCTGCTGCTTTTTGTCTTCACCTGCCAGAGTGTTTATTTAATCTGGAGGTAGAACCTGGTCCTGGTCTCCTCTGGTGGACGTCTGCCAGGTCATCAGCTGTTTACTCCGTCCTTTGTTCGCTGCATCTTGTTGACGGAGCGCCTTCAGTATTAATGAGATTAGCAGATTACTGCAGCTCCTCCCCTCTCCAACGTCTGCCCCGTCTAATCCCGGCCGGACCGCGGCAGTAAACACACACATGTGTACAAACACACGCGTGTGTACAAACACACGCGTGTGCGGCTCCTGGTCCGAGGAGGAAGCTGTGCAGGATGGATGCTGCTGCGGGTTTGTTGCCTCCGAGTCCTCGTCTGCTCTGTGGTGAAACTATTCCCTGAATGAAGCGTCGGCGTTTTACGCTCCAGCAGCTTTAAGCTCCACTGAGCTGAAATGTTCATGTTAAAGGTGGATCACAGATGAGCCCAAAGTTCATCAGTGTGAGTTTTATTAGTCAAAGCTTCTGGATTTCAGCTCCAAAAGTTCAGTTTCAGGCTGCAGGAGGTCGCTTCAGTTTATCAAACTAAGGTCAGATTATAATGCAGACGCCTCAAACACAGTTTAACACAACATTAGAGCCGCTGTCAGGCCATTAAACCACTAAAAACTACCTGGATTCTTGTATTATAGATTATATTTTTCTTTTATAGCTCGTCCCCGTTTAAAATCAAACAGCTGTTTCTATAATGGATTTTATGCACATTTTGAAGGATTGCATTAGAAAACTTCATGTAAACACAAAAATCTGACAGTTTTATTTATTTTTTTGCCAAAATCCTATTTTGCCAAAAAGTGTTTATGCTTGCTGAAGCAATTTTTGACTTTTAAAAACAACTTTTAGCCCCGTTTCACTACATTTTTTGTAGTATTTCAATAGTTCGCTTCAACTTTGCTGCTTACTTAGATGCAGAAGCAGCTGATGTTGACGTCTTATTGCTGGACACAGTTCACAAACTGTGCTAACAGTTAACAAACTCTAGACTTCAAAAAGGAAAATTAGCCAAAAAAAATGCACACATTAGTGGAAAATGAGTTTTTCTGCTGTTATCTGAAGACCTTTTCTGGATGCTGTTGGTTCAGGATGCTGCTGTTGTGGCCAAACTGGGCGAGTTTATGACAGAAAAAACTGTAAAAGCAGAAATGTTGATCAACTTTTCACCATTACAGCAGTTTCTGGACTGATATTAGACGTGCAGTTCTATCAAAAAACTTAACCAAATGTGATATTTTATTAATATCACTTTATCCCACATCACTCAATTAAAAATATTGTAAAAATTTAATTATTTTCTCTAACCAGATTCCATAAAAAAACTAAAAATTCTGAGCTCCTTTGAGCAGCTGTGAAGCTAACAGAACTGAACCATATAGGACTTTACTTTATGATCAAAATGACAGAAGTCTGACCAAAAAAGACAAAAACAAGAAAAAACATTATAAAAACAAGACACAAAACAAACAAGAAAGAGACAAAAATTAGACAAAGAAGTTACAAAGCGACCAAAAATGGACACAAGCAAGACAAAAAAATGACAAAAATGAGAAACAATATGACAAAAACAGTAGACAAACGACACAAGCAAGACCAAAAAAACACAAAACGACAAAAACATTGCACAAAGCTACAAATGAAGCGAAACGCAAAATTACAATAAGACTAAAAATACAAGCGAGATGCAAAAGAAACACAAAACGACAAAAACATGAAACAAACGACAAAAATCAGACCAAAAAAAGACCAAAAACCAACAAAAACAGGACAAAATATTACAAAAACGAGGCACAAAATGACAAAAGATGAGACAAACGACACAAAACAAAGAAAGAGACAAAAAAGTTTCAAAGAGCAAAAGAAATGGACAAACGACACAAGGGGGACAAAAAGGAAATACAAAATGACAAAAACGAGGAACAAAATGACAAAAGTCAGACAAAAAATAAGAGAAAAACCAACAAAAACAAGACAAAATATTACAAAAATGAGCAGCTGTGAAGCCAACAGTGACTCAGCTGCGACCGAGAATCACGTGATGAAAATTCAGGGAGTTTTGGGGGAAACTAGTCCAGAATATAGTAGAATATTTATGTTATGTGGAGCTGCAGGGAGACATTTCTGAGATGTTCTGTTTCCAGAGAGCTGCAGGACTTTCTAATGCAGAGAAATATGAACCACCAGAGAAGGTGCAGGAGTTCAGAGGATTAATGTGATTGCGGCTGCGATGTCCCTGCAGGTTTGTGTTCGATGCGTCCCTCCAGAAGACGTGACCTTCATGTGCTGCCGTACATATTCTCTCCTGAGCTAATCCACTCTAATCCTCAATCAAACAGAGCGAACCGGCTCAGGATGGAAACACGGAGGAAAAATAAGCAAACGGTCGGGAATCCGATGACATTTGGTGCAACACTTCGATTAGCGCTCAGATCCAACAAACCCGAGGCCTTTTCATGTCCCCGAGCCTCCATGAGCTCACAGCAGTGATTCATTCTGTCTCCGAGCGTCCAGCGTCTCAGCCGCTCGCCGTCTCTCCGGCTCGGCCTCGGCTCTGACAAGGACGCCTGTGTCTCGGCCGCCGCCTCCCTCCTCTTTCCCCGCATTTCCACACACTCAGCTGTTGTTTGCTGCCCGCTTCATTAGATTTGACACCCCACACCCGGCAGCATTGTCAGGCCGAGGGAGGGCAGAACAGGGCTGTTTGTTGGCACCGGGTTGGTCCAATGTAGGTCAGAGTTAAGGGCAGCATCTGCAGACCTGGACGTTAATTCAATCTGAAGACACGGGACACGACGTTCCACATACCAGTTTAAAGTTTGTCCAGAAACTTGGTCAAAAAACAAACATCTCCAATCAGCTGGATCTGTCCTCCTCCAGTGCTACAAGCCAATTAACTGGCTTCTAATGCTGCTCATCCAGTCAGAGCTCTCGAAACCAACTAGATGTTTAACCTTCCTGTTGTTCTCATTTACGGGCACCAAAAAATACTGTTTTCTTGTCTGAAAAAATTCCAAAAATTCAGCAAAAAAATTCCCCAAATTTTTGGAAATTTGCGAAACTTTCAGGAAGAAAATTCAAATAATTCTTTAAAAGTTTCCCTTGAAAGTTTTTTTTTTTTTTTTTAAATCCCCAAATTTGGCAAGAAAATTCTTGTAAATATTTTTTAAAAATGAGTAAAAATCTTCCAAAAAAATCCTAAAAATATCTAAAGTGATTCCATATATATCAGTAAAACGTCTAATATTTTCTTTAAGAACATTCACAAAAAATCAACCAAAATCCAGCGAAATTCGCTGATTTTGGTTAGTTTTTTTGTGAATGTTCTTAAGAAACATTTTTAGCATTTCTTTTTTTCCCAACAAAAAATGCTCAAAAATTCCCCAAAAATGTTGAAAATGTGGACATCAGAAGTTTCACTGTGAAAATATTTTTTTTCTTCACATTTCCAATCTTTAAAACGGGTCCATTTTGACCCGCAGGACGACACGAGGGTTAAAAGAGGACGAACGTTTTTGCTCTCCGGACTGTCAAACCTTCAGGGAACGTTGTTTGTTGGCACCGGGTTGGTCCAATGTAGGTCAGAGTTAAGGGCAGCATCTGCAGACCTGGACGTTAATTCAATCTGAAGACACGGGACACGACGTTCCACATACCAGGAGAAAACCTTTCCTCACGTTTGTTCATTTAAAGTTTGTCCAGAAACTTGGTCAAAAAACAAACATCTGTCCAATCAGCTGGATCTGTCCTCCTCCAGTGCTACAAGCCAATTAACTGGCTTCTAATGCTGCTCATCCAGTCAGAGCTCTCGAAACTGACTAGATGTTTAAAAGAGGACGAATGTTTTTGCTCTCCGGACTGTCGAACCTTCAGGGAACATTCTGATAAAAGATAAGTTTGGTGTTCTTCTGCTTTTCTTACTGTCAACTAGCGCCATGATTTAGACTCTACCAGACGTCCACCGCCCGTCTTCTGCTAAACCATGAATGTATGTTTCAATTCTAGGAAACCTCACAGAAAACCTCACAGGAAACACTGAGGGGACTATTTCCAGCTGCGGATGGATACACAGTGGACATTAGAAATAAGGAATCTGTGTTTTAACTGGTTTAACTGTTTTTTGTTGGCAATAAGAAACAAACAGGAGCATCGCCGCTTGTTTCCACGGCTCTGTGAGTTGTGTTATTTCAGGAAGCTGCTGTCGGTCAGTGTGAGATTTAAAAGACGCACCGCAGACTGACGATGTAAATATGTGGGCGTCACAAAAAGACTGAAAACCATCGGTGTCAAACTCATTTTATTTAGTCCAGGTTCCACATCCAGTCCAGTCTGATCACCAGTAAAACCAGTAAAACCACAGCAGAATAACCTAGAAATAACCACAACTCCTAATGGTTCCTTTGTTTTAGTGCAGAAATGCTCACATTTAAGGAATTATCTCTTCACTAAACATCATGAACAACCTGAAATGTCTCAGTTTATCATTTCCACATTACAACTTCCAGATCACACAGTATCGACAAAGGAACACAACATTTAGTCATCTGGAACTGAACCAGAGAGGATTTACTGGAGGATCACAACCACAAAAGTCAGACAAAAAAGAAGAAAAACAAGACAATATATTACAAAAATGAGACACAAAACGACAAAAGATGAGGCAAACAACACAAAACAAAACAAAAGCGAGACAAAAAATTTGACAAAAAAGTTAGAAAGTGACAAAAAAATGGACAAACGAGACAAAAAGGAAACACAAAACAACAAAAAACAAGAAATCCCAACAAAAGCCAGACAAAAAAGGACAAAAAAACAAGAAAAACAGACAAAATATTATAACAATGAGACACAAAATGACAAAAGAACAATAAACAATCTGGTATTTTACTTTCTGATCCAAACAACTTGTCATGGTCTAGAAATGATTTTAAATTTCTAGTTTTACTAATTTACAATCTGCAGTTAATGTCTTCTCTGGAATTTTTACACTTTGAGGACCGGATTGGACCCTCTGGAGGACCGCTTTTGGCCCACGGGCCTCATGTTGGACACCCCTGCAGTAGAAAACGAGCCAACAGAAGTAGTGTTGCTGTCGTAGATGCATGTCAGCTGGTAGACTGTAGAGATGTTTGGGTTTTTTTTACCTCTGCTTTTTTGTTTTGTTTTTTAGAAATGTGACATTTTAAATGAAAGTTTAAATTAAATCTGGAGTTTTTCCATCGTAGGAAACACGATATCAGCGGCGTTAAAGTCTCATCAGTGGAGATAAAAGCTGAAAACATGAGATTCTATCGTCTGTGGTTGTTGTTGGAGCTCAGAGCTGATGGACTTTCCTTCCATCAATAGCGTTCCTCATCTCGTCCAGCTGCTGACACAAAGACATGGTTGTCCTCGAGGCGTCCGTCGCTGGCAGCTCCGGCTTCTGATGCAAACCAACACGTCAAAAACTCTGCCATCGTCACAGCTGGACAGATGTTAGCGCCTCCTCTGGTTTCCATGGTTACCCTCGGATGACTTTCGTAAAGCCACCGGAGTGACTAACAGTTAAAAAAAAAATGTCAATGTTGAAAACTTGAAGAAAAACAAATGTGACTTTCATTTTTTCATGTTTGTTTGTTTGTTTGTTTCCTTTTTCATGATGATGATTATTTAATAAAGTATTTGAGCTGGAACCTGCTGATTCTGCTTCTTTTAAGCTGTTTTTATCCTTCAGGTTTATTTCTCTGCTAAGTTAAAACTAGAAGTATGAAGTCTCTACAGAGGGAACTATCATCATCTTTATGTTGTTTTTTCCCAGCAAAAAAATAAGTCAGAATGTTTTCCAGAATGATTTCAGAAAGATTTATCTTTTTGTTGTTGTTGTTTGTTTTGCTAGATTGTATTAAAGTTGCTCTATATTAGTTAAAGTTGACCTACACTACCGTTCAACAGTTTCATCCAGACAATTCCATGTTTTCCAGTAAACCTCCCACTTTTATCCATGTGCTAACATAACTGCACAAGGGTTTTCTAATCATCAATGAGCCTTTCAACACCATTAACTAACACAATGTAGCATTAGAACACAGGAGTGATGGTTGCTGGAAATGTTCCTCTGTACCCCTATGGAGATATTCCATTAAAAATCAGCAATCAGTGTGAGAGTTCAGATCAGAGAGAACCAACTGCTGACTGCGAGGATAAATCTGCACACAAGACCTGCCTTCTCTTTTTAAGCTGGCAGACAGAACGAAGCTCTGTGCAGCAAACGTCCACTGGTTGTCCACCTGTGGTCTGGAGGATTCTGTGATTGACTGCAGAGACATGCTCAGATGGAGCCAAGCCCCAGAAGACTTTGTGCTGCCGAGCATTCAGCTTTTTATGTCCCTGCTGGATTTACTGCCAGTCTGAAGGTAGCTGGATGGCAGCAGGAGAGGACTTCATGTGTGGAGGACAAAGACCGCTGGTTTAGTGTGCATGAAGGACTGAGAAAAACAGGTATTTATTCTGCTTCTATGACCAGACCTCCATAGTCACCTGACCTAAACCCAACCCAGATGGTCTGAGATCTATCTATCTATCTATCTATCTATAGTCTATCTATCTATCTATAGTCTATCTATCTATCTATCTATCTATCTATCTATCTATCTATCTATCTATCTATATATCTATCTAGCTATCTATCTATCTATCTATCTATCTATAGTCTATCTATCTATCTATCTATCTATCTATCTATAGTCTATCTATCTATCTATTTATCTATCTATCTATCTATCTATAGTCTATCTATCTATCTATCTATCTATCTATCTATCTATCTATCTATAGTCTATCTATCTATCTATCTATCTATCTATCTATCTATCTATCTATCTATAGTCTGTCTATCTATCTATCTATCTATCTATCTATCGTCTATCTATCTATCTATCTATCTATCTATAGTCTATCTATCTATCTATAGTCTATCTATCTATCTATCTATCTATCTATAGTCTATCTATCTATCTATAGTCTATCTATCTATCTATCTATCTATCTATCTATCTATCGTCTATCTATCTATCTATCTATCTATCTATAGTCTATCTATCTATCTATAGTCTATCTATCTATCTATCTATCTATCTATAGTCTATCTATCTATCTATCTATCTATCTATCTATCTATCTATCTATAGTCTATCTATCTATCTATCTATCTATCTATCTATCTATCTATAGTCTATCTATCTATCTATCTATAGTCTATCTATCTATCTATCTATCTATCTATCTATAGTCTATCTATCTATCTATCTATCTATCTATAGTCTATCTATCTATCTATATATATATATCTATCTATCTATCTATCTATAATCTATCTATCTATATATCTATAGTCTATCTATCTATCTATCTATAGTCTATCTATCTAAGCTAATATTGTGCACACTACCAGTCTGATGCAGCACAATAAACCTGCATTTGTAGGTTTTTATCGTTCTGCAGATGAAGCTACGACTGAAAGCAGTTTACATATGGTCGTCTGTCCTCTCTGTCGGATGGAAAATGATTATTTAAAAGCCATTTATAATCATTCCACAGTGACGGTGTGAGAGTTGAACCATATGGTGGTCAGATGGAGGTCAGAGAGGTGACGGAGGCCTGATAAGACAAGAGTTCTGCTGGGTAGAAAGGCTGCAGATGGCTGCCTGGCCGAGTCTCTCCGGGTTCCTTCTGTCCTCTGAGGACACAAATCAGCAGCTCTGCCTCCCAGTGTCACACTTCTATAGTGTTCCTGTGATTCCCAGAGGCTTTCTGAGAGCTTTTATCGGCCCTCTGGGATCCAGCATGCACCAAAAACAGGCTGTCAGCGTTCCTATGGATGGAACCTGGAGATCTACGCTGTGTTTTAGTACTGGCTGATGGTGTTAGCTCAGGTTCACTACAAATTACTGCATTTATCAGCTAAAAATTTAAACATTCCATCATTTCTGAGCCTCAGAACTTCATCAGTCCAGCAGATAAACACACATAACATTTAGGAGGAAAAACACATCTGAGTTCTGGGAAAAACTGACACCAGATCAGTCAAAATCCATCCAGGTGTCACAGTTTAAACACTGAATCTGGTTTCTGTTCATTTCCTCTATAACCTACTTTGAGCGTAAGTATTATGGGATGTATCACAGTGTGAACAGCAGTTTAAATGATGCAGAATGAACACAAAAAGACGTAAAACAACTAAAGTGTGACAGAAAACAACCTAAATTTTCCACAAAACAAAGTTTGATGCCAAATGACCAAAAATGATATAACAAAAACCGAAAGATACAAAACAACCAAAATTTCTGCAAGACTACAACATTTTCCAAAAACTAAACCCTAATTTTATGCAAAATGACCAAAATTTGATGCAAAATAACCAAAAGTGATGCAGAATGAACACAAAAAGATGCTATACAACTAAAATGTGACACAAAATGACCAAAATGTGACAGAAAACAAGCAAAATTTTACACAAAACAACCAAAGTTTGATGCAAAATGACCAAAATTGATGCAAAATAAACCAAAATATGCAAAACCCAAATTTTACGCAATACTACCAAATTTTTACTAAAAATAAACCTAAATTTGATGCAAAATGACCAAAAGTGATGCATATTGAACACAAAAAGACGCAAAACAACTAAAATGTGAGAGAAAACAACCTAAATTTTATGCAAAACAACCTAATTTTGATGCAAAATGACCAAAAGTGATGCAAAATAAACCAAAACATGCAAAACAGCCAAAATGTTATGCAAAACTACTAACATTTTACACAATACTACCAAAATTTTACAAAAAATAAACTCCAAATTTGATGCAAAATGATCACAAAAAGATGCAGGACAACTAAAATGTGACACAAAATGACCAAAATGTGACAGAAAACAACCAAAATTTTACCAAAAAAACAGGTTGTCATCGTTTCTAAGGATGGAATCCAGAGAATTAGTAAATTCAAGTCATGTTTTATCACTGACTGCATGTTGTTAGCTCAGTCTCACTATAAATCACTGCATGTATCAGCTCCAAATTAAAATATTTGCATTAAAAAACCTTAAAAATGACTTAAACCATTAGCATGACAGCGCTACTTTCTCAAATCTCTATGCTAACGTCGTGTTTACATCGTATTATAGCATTAGCTACTACTAATTTGCCAGTTATCAGTAGTGTTCACGTGGATGGAACTCAGAGATGTTGTAAATTCAAGCTGTGTTTTCAATATTAACTGCATGTTTTTAGCTCAGTCTCACTACAAATTAAAATATTTGCATTTTAAAACCTTGAACATAGGTTGAACCATTAGCATGACAGCGCTACATTTTCTGATCTTAATGCTAATGTCATATTTACATCATATGTTGTATAATATATGTATCTGTAACATAAATACCACTTTCCTACTAATTCATAATATTCACTGCTGTCATGATTCCTATAGATGGTATCCAGAGACATTATCAACTCCAGCTGTGTTTTATTACTAGCTCCTGTTGTTAGCTCAATCTCATGATAAATTACTGAACGTATCAGCTCCAAATTATGATATTTCTATTAAAAAAGGTTTTAATACTTGGAAATGACCACACTAACAGATCATCCTAACAGTAAACTGTGATTTTCCAAATGTAGCTGAATCAATCACCTGCGTGTTTGTTTGCTAAGCTACAATCATTAGCATATCCGTCTAGCTAGCCATTAGCCTGCAGTAACTAAATATTAGCACTA
Source organism: Amphiprion ocellaris (assembly GCF_022539595.1). Classification (NCBI taxonomy): domain Eukaryota; kingdom Metazoa; phylum Chordata; class Actinopteri; family Pomacentridae; genus Amphiprion; species Amphiprion ocellaris. The sequence continues at coordinate 33,759,366 of NC_072780.1, read as the reverse complement.
ATGCTAACAGATGTGACTTACATGTTCAACAAAAAAAGAACATTTTGCATCAAACTTAGGTCATTTTGCATCTTTCTTCTCATTTTGTGTCTCATTTTTGTCATTTTTTTTGTTGTTTCTGTTTTGCTTTTATTATTGTGCATCCTGTTTTTTGTTGTTTCATGTCCCTACAAAAACTTGTCTCTCCTTTCTGTTGTTTTGAGTCTCGTTTGTGTCGTTTTGACTCATTTTGAAACAAAAAACAGATCTAGTGTTTTGACTGTGACTCCAGGATGGATGAAACGGTTTTGTTTTGCATCGATTTGCAAAATTTTGTGAGGTTTATTTTTTTCTTTTCTTTTTGTATCATATTTTGGTTGTTTTGTATAAAATTTTGGTTGTTTTCTGTCACATTTTAGTTGTTTTGCATCTTTTTGTATTTATTTTGCATCACTTAAACTGCTGTTCAAACTACAATACATCCAATAATGCTCAAAGTTGGTTATAGAGAAAATCAACAGAATCCAGATGTCAGACTGTGACACCTGGATGGATGTTTTTATCAGAACCCAGATGTTTCTCCTCCTAAATGTCATGGTTCTATCTGCTGGACTGATGAAGTTCTGAGGCTCACAAATGATGGAAAAAGTCCATTAAAAAGTGATAAATCTGGACCCACCTCTATGGACTTCAAGGACCTGGAACTGTGGAAATATTCCCAGTATGAAGGTAGAACTCTGATTGTTGATAAAGTTACTGGAGATAAAGAAGTAGATGTTCTGAGGAGGTCAGGAAGGAACTTTAGGTCTATTTGGTTGACTTTTTTTTGTGTTGAATTTGAGTTTTTGTCATAACTTCACCTGTTTTGTGGTGATGTGGGTACTTTTCATAGATATTTTGCATGTTTTCCTGGCATAGATAAAGTTACTGCAGATGAAGAACCAGATGTTCTGAGGAGGTTGATTTTTCATCTCTTGACCCTCATTTTTATCCCATACAGAAACCAAAGTGCAGTTTGCTTCCATGATATTCAGTCGACCACAATATGAAACATGCATTATTTAGGTCTGACATTCTGCTCAGACATTCACACTCTGCCCCCTCTTTCCTGATTAGTGAGCGTTCAGGCTGATGAATGCATGTCGGCGGAGGGCGAGCCAAAGTAAAAACCAATCTGGCCTCATGTTACTGTAATCTCCAGCATGTGACCGATGACGGAGGGACGCCGGAGGACCTGCAGCTACCAAACCTGCTGCACTGAGAGGATTTAGGGAGAAACACAGCAGCTCTGGGACACATATTATATTCCCACTGGTAAATCCTCTCTAACTCATTACCAAATCCTCGCTGCAAGGCTGCTAATCTCCGCGGGGAGACGGACCAGGTGCCAGTCTTTTTGTAATGGAATTGCACGGCGCTTTAAGTGATTGCATCAATGTCAGCCATGATGAATTAGATTAAAAACACACAAGAATTGTTGGTGCACAAGAAACCAAAGAACAAACTGTTGGAGCTCATCTACGTTCTGACTTCAGCTGATTGCAGTGATTGGAGCCATCAGACATAAAATGATTGGAGATAACTGCTGGTGGATGGAAAAACTGCCGTCAACATTTGAGAAAATGTCAGAAAAAACACGACCAATAAAACAGATTCTGCTTTAGAAAGGAAACATCTCTTGATTAACGCTTAGAAAATACACGTAATAATTAAAGCTGCAAGCAGCGTTGGTCGAGTCCTCATATCCTTACTAACCAATGAATCCAAGCATGTCCAACAGGTGGCGCTGTTGGTGGTGAGAGTGTATTTCAGCCTATGGTCTTTTTAATGGTGACCTATCAAAACTGTCCACCTGGGTGCACTATCACTGTGCATATATATATCAGCCTCGGTATGTTATCAGGAATAGACTGTGATCACACATTTAAAGTATGAGGCAGATTGGAGCATAAATCAGGTTAGTAAAGCTTGTTTTATGCTTTCCGCATCCGTGAAGTCCGTGCAGCTCCGTGCGGACAAATTACGTCATTTTAGCAGCCACGCCCCCTCGAGCGCCGTTCTCACGCTGAAAATTTCTGCTTCGTGCACCTCCACATTTTTCTAACTAGGCGGACGGAGCTGTGCGGAAAAACATGGTGGAGGACCAGGACCTACTCGTAGCTGAAGTCTAGAAATACGGGAACTTACATGATTCATCACACAGAGATCACCGTGGTAACCAGGTTATGAACAATTCATAGTGTGAAATTAAAACTAACTGCTGAAATGCAACTATTCGGTAAAATGCCATGTTGTAAGTGGTGTAAACAATGGCAAACTTCTTCTTCTCTAGTTTAGTACCAGAGTAGACCAGGTAGAGGTGTGTTGGTGATACACTGCCCCCTGCAGTTTGGAAGCAGATGTCACACAGAGTATAAATGCACGCACGTTCTCTCATGCGGATTTCCGCATGACTCATTTCCACATGGCTTGTTCGTGCGGAAAGTATAACCCAGCCTTTAGACAGCATTTCCTGTTTCATGATGACCCATCCACCAGGTGGCGCTCTCTCTGTGACTGTAGTTTGGTCTATAGAATGTCATCAGGGCTGGACTCTGATCACACATGTAAAGTTTCAGGCAGATTGGAGCATGTTCAGGCTAGTTATACAGCACTTCCTGTTTCATGGCGAGCAGTCGAAATTCCACCACGCCCTCAGACTTTTGTGAAGCATTTTGCTAACTTTTGATCACCCATGCCTGCTGTACATCCTGACCAAATTTGAGCTATGGCGGGGTTACCCTGTTTGAGTTTATAGCTTTTGAAATCTGCAAAATTGGTTCAAAATCGTCCAAAATATGACACATAATTTAAAATGGCCAACTTCCTGTTGTTCCTAAGGTTTGCTTGTGAGGTAAATTTTGTGCGTCTTGTTTGTGAATGTCATCAGGGCTGGCTTCTGATCACACATGTAAAGTCTGAGGCAGACTGGAGCATGTACAGGCTAGTTATACAGCACTTCCCATTTCATGGTGAGTTGTCGAAGTTTCACCAACATTTCCACACCTTCAGACTTTGGCGGATCATTTTGGTAGCTTTTAATCGCCCATGCCTGGTCTACATCCTGGCCAAGTTTCAGCTCTATTGAGGTTACCCTGTTTGAGTTTATAGCTTTTGAAATGTGCAAAAATGGTTCAAAATAGTCTAAAATATGTCACATAATTCAAAATGGCTGACTTCCTGTTGTGTTTTAAGTGTGTGTCAATTACATTTTCGTGCATCTTGACGAGTTACGTATGCCTACCAAATTTCACAGCTGTAGGTCTCATGTCCTGGTTGTAGAGCCTGTTTGCGGTATTCCAGGTGGCGCTATTGAGCTATTTTGTTCCAAAAAATATAAAATCTTTTGCCGGTCCTGGGGTGTGTGCCTATTTTCATGTGTTTTCAAGTATTTTTAGGCCTTCAAGATGGCGATTCAAAAAACGGGAGAGAAAAATTGATATCAGTGGGTTTCTAGAGGGTCCTACCACCTTTGGTTCTCCGACCCTAGTCATAGGAATCTGCATTATTACAGGAGCTGAGGAAATTGTGCAAAACATTTTGGAAATATCAGCAGAAAAATAAAGAATTAAACCAAAAAAATTGTATAAATTTAGATTGTCCACATTCCTCTGGATGGAAACAATGCTGCTCACGTTAATGGTTTTGAGTGGAAATACTCAGAGGAGTATTAATGCTGCACACATTAATCATAAGAGGAAAAATAACGACATTGCACAGATTCTAGTGTGTGTGGAGGATTTAAACGTATTAAATGTTCATAATTCACGCCTGCAGATGTGTCAATAAGCAGCGATTGAGAGGCTTTTAAAGGCGGCTGTCACATTTAATTGATAAATCGCAGCTTTTACATCTCTGATTAAAGGATTTCCAGCAGCATCGATGCGGTAATCTGTGGCTGAACGTCCAGATGATTGGAGGAGCTCTGACTGGTTCCTGCAGCAGATTATCAGATGTTCACCAGCAGAGAACTCAGTGACGGTAAACACATCTCAGTCAGATACAGGCGGTGTTTCTAATTTTCTGAGACAGAAGATTCACTTAACTGAACTGGACTCGTTCAGGACAAAAGGCTGAAGTCTGCCGAGCTTAAAGTTATTTCTGCCGACTTTCACTTCACTCTGAGATCTGAAAATAACGAAATCAAAAGAGCAGAAAATCAACCTGAAAATTACGAACCTGGTTTCAGAATCTGAAATACTCTATCGATCTCAGAGGGGTAATTGGTGACGTTACAGTTGCTCCGATTTACAGTCTGATTAGAAAAAAACATAAGATAAATATAAGTAGAAAAATATGTCATAAAAATATAAACATGAGTAGAAAAATATTAACCTAAAAATATAAACATAATTAGAAAAATACAACCTAAAATTATTAATGAGTAGAAAATATATAATAAAAATATGAATATAAGTAGAAACATATAAACATAAAAATAATAACAGAAGTAGAAATATATGACATAAAAATAATAATTTAAGTTAAAAAAAAATATGTCAAAAGAATTTACACGAGTAGAAAAGTATAAACATAAAACTATAAATATGAGTAGAAAAAAAATCTCTTAATATATAAACAAAAGAAGAAAAATATAAACCTAAAAATATTAACATAAATAGGAAAATATGACCTAAAAATATAAAGAAAAGTAGAAAAATATTGTAGCACTGTAGCAGCTGAATTTTCATGATGCTGACAGTGACTCAGTGATTCCAGGAATTAGACTGCAGCAGAGAATATGTAGCTTTACATGTAAAAATATGGACCAAACAGCACAAGTACAACATTTTATTGCATTTAAACTTACTAAACAGCTGTTAGAAGTATTTTATGGGATCGACAGGTTCTTAAAAACTCACAACTGAAGTTTTTGGATTTAGCAGCCTACAAAAAAATCTCTTTAACATTATGCTAAAGATAAAACTAATTCACATCACCTGGCACAGACGTCACGCTGTATGTTGTGTGTTTATCATCAACTGAAATATGAATTATTAGCCTCCTTCTAACTGAAACAGACCCATAACATATTAGATTCACAATCTAGTTTGGCTTCATCTGCTGTTTCCCTCTCTCTGCTGAAATATTCACTTTCAGGAAGAAGCTTGTAGTCTCCTGTATGTTAGCGAGCTAGCCGGCTAACCTAGCTGGCTAAGCTAAGATACTGAGCTATGTGTCGTTCTGAAGCTACACGGAGAGATTCTTGTCAATGTTTGTGTTCATTAAGCCACAGAGAGTCGGTTAATTTCTATCTAGCTGTCTGTCCGTCCGTCCGTCCATCCATCCATCTATGTATTTTGGCTCCAAAGGCAGCAGTTTTCAGTGAAAAACCTTTAAAATCCTCAGTAGATGACCTCCTATGTGGAGTTAGTGATTAGCTGGTGAACATACTGGAGCTAAAGACCCAAATATTTCACTTAGAAGTTGGAGGAGACCAAAAACGGAGCTAAAAAAAGAGAATATATTGAATTTATATGAATCTGAGGGCTCCAGATAAACAACAGTTTTCTGAGAGGTTCATGTGATCATTTTAATTAAAAAGTGATGTTTTGGATCTTTACCGCTGCCAGCAAGTGGACAAAAACTCTGCATTTACAGGTTTAGATTTAAAATGTTTTGTTTTCTACGCAGACATACGACTTCTCTGTGCAGTTGGGGAAATATAAACAGAAGCCCTATTTGTACACCAACTTTCCCATTTACACTCATATATTCAGAGGTGATATGTGCAGCTGATTAAAAGCTGTGAGTTGTTGTTCTGGTGTTGATTGAAGACATTAAATCGACCCTCAGGTGTGAACAGAAACACAACAGAGCCGACAACACTTCACAGTCTCGGAGTTAAATTAGGTTTTGCTGAGTGTGGAGTAAATTATGCAGCGATGATACAGAATGTTATGGTTCCACATTATGCAAATTACAACCCTCAGAAACACAAACCAGCAGCACAACTTTTAGAGAACTGCTGCAAGAAACGACTGAATTAAAACCGAGATGTGAAGAGTTTCAGTGGAAGAAATGTGATCAATAACTGCATTTAAAGCTTCAGAAACAAAAAAAAGAGCGTTTGTTGGATTAATAATGAACCCTTTGAAATGAAACACTTAACTGAAGCCTTTAAGGGGGATTTTTTTTTGCAATTTTACACTTTAAAAGTGTGATGTCAACTACAATAAAGACTTCAGTTGTGAAAATGGAAGAAATGTTCTGCTGGCGGATCAATAATTGGATTTAAAGCTCCATAAACACAAAATAGTGGATATTTGTTGGATTAATAATGAGCCTTTTGAAACCAAACACTTGATTTAAGCCTTAAAGGGGAATTCCAACCATTTTACACATTAAACACTAAGACTTCAGTGTCTCCAGGAGATAAATCTGATCACAACCATCTGTTCAATTTAAAGACTACAGCTGTGGAAATGGAAGAAATGTGCTGCTTTAAGCTCCATAAACACATAATAGTGAATGTTTGTTGGATTAATAATTGATCTTGTGGAACCAAACATTTTATTTAAGCCTTAAAGGGGAACTCCAACCATTTTACACATTAAATACGAGATATAAACTATAATAAAGACTTCAGTTGTGAAAATGGAAGAAATGTTCTGCTGGCGGATCAATAATTGGATTTAAAGCTCCATAAACACACAGTAGTGGATATTTGTTGGATTAATAATGGATCTATTGAAGTCTTAAAGGGGAATTCCAACCATTTTACACATTAAATAAAAAATATAAACTGTAATAAAGACTTCAGTGTCTCCAGAAGAAGCTGACAAAAATCAGGTGTGAAGATGGAAGAAGGTTGTTTATTCTGACAGCTGCCACAGATGTGTTGTTGTTGTTGTTTTCAGATTCAAAATTTCTTATTTATTACCTATAGAAGCAGCCGTCTAAAGCGTTCTGGTGGCGTCATTATTGGTTCATTGTTCGCTCCTTATTTCCATAAAGTTGTTACAACCCGGCTCCACAGTTGCAACAAAAACTCAGAGACAACTACTGTACGGTGAAAAACAAAGATTTATTGCTAACTAAAAGCAGTCCACAATGCTGTCAAGGCCCAAACAACACAAAACCCCACACATGAGGCTGGAGCTCCACAGACACCAGCTCCTGTCAGCGAACCGTCTAGACTGGAGAGGAGAGCAGTTAAATGCAGCTGAACCACTGACTGCAGGTGTGGTTCAGTCAGGTGGAAACCCTCAGCTCCTGATCAGGAACATCTGGTGTCCAGATGAAGGGTCGTCACACCCCCCCCCCTTAAGACGATGCTCCCCCTGGAAAATCTTAAACAGCCGCATCAACAATACCAACACAAACTCACTGCTTTAAGTTGAATTGGTCAACAATTTCCCACACCCCGGAAACTGTACAAACTCTTATACTGACAAATTTCAGTCGACTGGACACAATGTCCAAGCTATCATACTCACCAGTCCTACGTAGACCACTCCAGGAAACCCCTCATCTCCATGCTGCACCCAGCAACCTCTGGTGGCAGGAGGAGCATTTTTAAGAGTGTAGGAGGAGAAACAAACAGGGACCAGGAGGACCACGCATGAATCCAATAAGCACAGTTTTACAAACCAGGGACTCTGGACAAACAGCCACCACATCTTCAGAGCTAATGTGGTGTGCATCCAAACAGTGGGACAGTAAAAACACAACTATGACCAACATTCGGTTACCAGTTCATGCTCCCCTTCACAGGACTGATGCTGCAGGGCATAGGCTTAAACCGACTGACGACCCTGTTAACCTCAGCCTCACGGTCATACCAGCACTCTTTACTCAGAGGAGGGGAAGGCTGGTCCTTCCTCGCTTTAATATAGAGAGACACATCCCGTTTCATGTGAGGCCAAAAGAAGTGCTTACGGATGTACCAGTACATCTTGCGTACCCCCAGATGTCCACACCGACCATATGATGTCCTCAGTACCTCCCCCTGGAACACTGAAGGCACAACAATCTGAAAAATAGGATCACAAGTGAAACCTTTCCCATTTGGCACCCATTTTCTTAGCAACAGGTTGTTGTTTACCAGATAACCTGGTGCAGAACTCTCCCTATGTAAGAGCCCAGAATTAAACATTGCACTGAGGGAGGGATCAGCTCGTTGTTCTGCTGCCAGGTCACTGTGAGAAACAGAAGGAAAAACATCAGGTAACCCAACAGTGAAGGACCCTCTATCCTCAGTACCACTCAGCTCAAGGTCTGATTCTGCTTCTCTGGCCCACACGGTCTGGGCAGCTCTACTGCCACCAGGAAAACATTCTGCAGCACCAGGAGAAGCTGTTACCACAGGTTGAGGTGGACCATCAGCCCACACACGGCTACCAGCCAGATCATTCCCCAGAACAACCTGCACCCCCTGGACTGGTAGAGCCGGTCGCACCCCCATGGTCACCTCACCCTGAACCAACCCACAGTCCAACCTCAGTTTATGAGCTGGAACAGGCAGCACATCCAAATCCATTCCCTTCATCAGAACCTTATCACCAGTAGCAGTGAACTGAGAGAATGGCAGCACAGAACTCACAATATATGAGCGGCTCGCTCCAGTATCTCTCAGGATTTTAACTGGTACTTTACCATCAGTACCTACCAGTGACACGTAGCCATCAGACACAAAAGCTGAGAAGTCAGACTGCAACCTCCCATGGACCACTGCAGATTCCCCCTTAAATCTGGGAGAACAGACACCTGGAGAGACGACACCAGTAAACCTCCTGCCAGGAGCAGCGAGTGCAACAGGCTCCACCTGCCCACCTTCAGGATTACTTTTTAACGGACACTCAGCCTTCCAGTGTCCCCTACCTCTACAGTAGTGACAGATGTTCTTCTGGTCCCCCTGTATCTGACTATACACTGACCTATCTGTTCTACTTTTACCAGATTCCAGAGCTCGATAGTCATAATGCCCCCGATGAGTTAATACATAATCATCAGCGAGGGCTGCTGCTTCCTCTGCTGTCTTCACCTTATGCTCACTAATATAGACGGCAATATGTGGAGGAACTGAATCCTTAAACTGCTCCAGAATAACTAACTCACACAGAGCGTCAAATGTATGAACATTTAGTGAAGAACACCACCGATGGAAATGTATACTTTGCTCCCTGGCAAACTCCATGTGAGTCTGGCGACCAGACTTCTCCCAGGACCTGAACCTCTGTCTGTAGGCCTCAGGTACCAACTTATAGGCCTTAAGAACAGCGGCTTTGACCGAAGTATAGACCCTGCTGTCTGCAATACTGAGTGCACAATACGCCTCCTGAGCCTTACCTGTGAGAACACACTGCAGGAGTAACGTTCTCTCAAACAAAGAAAAGAACGTATCAGGATCACGTTCACTAAACGGAGGAACCAACCGCAGATTCGTGGACACATCAAATGAAGGTGGAGGACCAGATGAACCTCCAGAAGTCTGACCCACGACCCCAGCAGATCTCAGGCTTAATAAGTGCTCCTCCAGCTCAAGCTTTTTCAGTTCCACTTGTAACATCAGCAACCTCTCACACTGCTCAAATGTTAAAGTTGAACTGCTGGGAGCAGCTTCACCCAGAAGCAGCTTCACCCAGAAGCAGCAGCAGCTTCAGCAGAAGCAGCAGCAGCTTCACCAGAAGCAGCAGCAGCTTCACCAGAAGCAGCAGCAGCTTCAGCAGAAGCAGCAGCAGCTTCACCAGAAGCAGCAGCAGCTTCACCAGCAGCAGCAGCTTCACCCAGAAGCAGCAGCAGCTTCACCAGAAGCAGCAGCTTCACCAGAAGCAGCAGCAGCTTCAGCAGAAGCAGCAGCAGCTTCACCAGCAGCAGCAGCAGCTTCACCAGAGTCTAACTCAGCCTCCACTGCCTGAACTTCAGGCTGGAGAACTCCTGCATCAAGTAGGTTCATTTTCAGGATGTGTTTCATGTTGTCTTTAGATCGTTTATCACCTACATCCATTTTAAAGTACTCTGCTATTTTCACTAACTGCTCCCGTGAACAGCGCTCTAACAGCTCCTCTGATGGAGCTTTCAAAAAATCCTCCACCGAAACCATGGCTCAGCACAAACCGAATAACCATAATGATACCGACAGGTTTAATCAGCTGCTCTGTCCCTGAACTCTCTGCAGGAAACAGCTGACTGGTCACCATGGTTCCGTCCCTCTAACTGCCTCCACCAGAATCTAGCTGATCTCCCCCCTAGTCTTCAGGTGCTACTTGTGGCGGGTATTTACGCACTGATCTCCCGCAGGCCGTGAAGCAACCGAGGATCGGTGACTCCACCTGCAGCCTCGGACGTGCTCCCGAGACAACTGCTCCAACCACGTTCTCACCACACTACCGACCCCCCAACGGACTGCAAGGGAGTTCGCTCTGAAGCCTAACAGGGACAGAACCACAGCAACTTATCTCCACTAGGTCGCTACAGAAACACACGAACTCAGAAACGAACACAGCATCACAGCGAGCACTAACAGAACTCCAAGATCTGTCTACTCACCATAGACGTGTCTCCAAACACCCAGAACGCGCCGATCCTCCTAAACTGAATGAATGAACCACGGAATGAATGAACCACGGAATGAATGAACAGGCCACACAGCGTCACTCCCGACAATACAAAGCACCTGAATCATTCACAAAAATCACAGTCTCCGCCCACAACGGCACTCACCCAGTCAAGCTACCGCTGTTTACACCGGTTGGACTGTTTGGACGAGCCCCCATTTGTTACAACTCGGCTCCACAATTGCAACAAAAACTCGGAGACAACCACTGTACGGTGAAAAACAAAGGTTTATTGCTAACTAAAAGCAGTCCACAATGCCGTCAAGGCCCAAACGACACAAAACCCCACACATGATGCTGGAGCTCCACAGACACCAGCTCCTGTCAGCGAACCATCTAGACTGGAGAGGAGAGCAGTTAAATGCAGCTGAACCACTGACTGCAGGTGTGGTTCAGTCAGGTGTGGTTCAGTCAGGTGGAAACCCTCAGCTCCTGATCAGGAACATCTGATGTCCAGACAGAGTCGTCACACAGTTGAGGTGCAAATTCAAGAGCTGAATCTTGAAAACTTTTAAAGTGACTCAGCTAAAAACAGATTTAGCAGCTTATTCTCACCTTTGATGTTTAAAAAAAAAACACATTTTGGTGAACTTTTTCATAAAATAAAGTTTCCAAAGAAATCCTAAGACACACCTCTAAAGAAGTTTGTCCAATCAGGGACCTCCATCTGAACACTTCCTGCTAATTCCAGGCCGTTAAAAACAATTAACAAAGAGGTGTAGCATGAGTAGAGCTGAAGCCGACAACTGATTAAAGCCAAAACTCTAAGCCCTAGTTTAATTTAAACAGGTGACTGAACAAGTATCATGGATGAAGAAACAAAATGGTGCCACTAACTTGTATTCCTAACAGAGATCTGGGGCCAGAGGAGTCCGGCAAACTGTGGCCACAACTTCAGGTTCAGCTTGAAAATAAAGGTTAAAAGGACATCTGTGAAAATGCATTTTTTGAGGAGAGATCTGGGAATGAAGAGTCGCATCAATCTCTGCATCAGAAGTTTAGCATGCTAAGTTAGCGCTCTCCATCTGTTATAGAGATTTAGGGGAAAGAGTTGCACAAAATGCTGAATATCGGTGCAACAACTTTAAGTTAGACTCAGAAACATTCAAGATGTATAAAATAATACATGTTAAGCTGCATTTCTTCTGAACTGTTTTAGAGTTTTAGCGATAAGAAGGATGCAGAGTGCTAACTTTGCACGCTACGTCTTTGATGTCGAGATTTGGGGGAATGAGAAGTTGCTTCAAACTCAAAAACAACCCAAACACAGTGATTGGGTTTGCAAAGTTAGCGTGACCCACAATGTTGACCTCCTTCTCTCTGATTTTTCTTTGCTTTTGCGCTGATTAAAACTCAGATTTTCTTTGCTCGGAGTTTTAATCGGTGGATGAAACTCTTCATGTGGTGAAATTAAGAGACACTCGCTGAAGTAAACCTTGAATAATTTATTTTCTTTAAACTCTCGTCTTGTCCTTCTCATTGCTCCTGACATCAAACAACAATGCCAGAAAACACAAAAATAAATCATCTGCTGGGATGTGCAACTTGTTCAACCTTGTCACAAAACATCTTCAATATTTAATAAATCTGCAGAAAAAGCAGGAAGAAGTCTCATCTTCGTCCAGAGATCTTTTAGCTCAGGAGGGAGTTCAGACTTTAAGACCTTTGAGGAACCCAACGGTCCACCTGAGAACACAGTCCTCAGTCTTCGTCTTTAGATGTTCCTTCAGGTTTAGGAGGTTCGTTAGTTGGCAGGAACCAGCAGGATGAATCCGTCTCGACTCTTCTTGAAGTCGGCGACGGTCTGGCCGGCTCTGGTTTCCACGGTGACGCTCTTCGGTTTTCCTCTCATGTGGAGCTGCAGAGCCGAACGGCAAACCTTCACCGGGAACGGAACTTTTCTGACGCTGGAAGACAAAAAAAAAACACAGACGGTTCCAGTTTTATTAGCAGCATGAACTTCTTTAATGATGACATTAAAGAAGTTTCCTTTATCGAGGTTTTCTGCATGCATTTTGGGTGTATTGTGTTAAGGACATCCGGATGCACACACAAATGAAGACTTGCACCATTGGTTATTACACACACACACACACACATAAATGTAGACATTTTGCTGAAGGTGTTGACAGGTTTCTGACATGTTGGGCGGCATGGCTCAGTGGTAGAGTGGCCGTCTTGTAACCGGAGGGTTACTGGTTCGATCCCTGCCCTGGAGAGTTCATGTCCAGGTGTCCCTGAGCAAGACACTAAACCCCTAACTGCTCCTGATGGGTCGTGGTTAGCGCCTAGCATGGCAGCATCCACCATCAGTGTGTGAATGTGATGTATAATGTAAAGCGCTTTGCGTATCGTTTCGGGTATAGTAAAGCGCTATATAAATACAGACCATTTATTTTCACATCTCCATCAACCGTCACCTGATTGGCCAAGACAGAGAACCCTAACCCTCCAGAACCAGAACCATATTTACAGAACATCTATTTGTGGCAGCAGCGAGCTTCGTTTGGCAGCAGAGTTTGTTTTTTCCCTCTTCTCCTAAACCGTGGCTGCAGATCACAGGCGCAGGAACTCATCGTTACGTCATTTTAGTTATTATGCAACTGAGCCGGGAGTCGGTCCAATCAGGTAAAAGCATCAGAAGAAGCACCTGAAAGCTGACAGAGACATTCTAAATAAACAGAAACAGCATGAATTCACTGTTTATCAGTGGACTGAAGCTCTGCAGGAATTAGAGATTTCCATTAATTTCATCTCAACTACATGCATGATAAACTTAAACACAGCAAACTGAAGGAAGAACCGGACCTTAGTGTGGAACATTATTAGTATGTTACAGTTTTTCTCAGTCGGTTTGGTTCATTTCTCAGATCAGAACTGAAATTCTCTAAACTACTTGTTCAATCCTCACATAATTGTGTCACTTGTTCATATCAAAAAGCAGTTTCTCATTTCTCTGAACCAGCTGTAAATGCTTTGGTTCATCCATGAAATGATTCTGTCCAATTCTCTGCTGTTTCCTCTATTATCCGCTGCTTCTGTCCTGCTGATCTAAATGTATTCTAATGGGTCTCTGTTGAATATTCTCACCCTCCACAACATTTAGGCATTAGTTCATCACATCAGTCTTTACATGCAGAATGGTTGAACAAGCTGTCAGAATATATCAGGATGTTTCTATACATTTCCATGAGACTTTTTTTCTCTAAATCTGTCCTGAGTTTGTAAATTGCTCCCAGGTGAATCTTGATTTTCTCTAACGAAGGGAAATGTGTGAAGGGTTGGGGTTTTCTGAAATATTTGTCCGAATTGTTTTGAGAAATGCACTTCCTGTTTTGCAAATGTCGAGGAAGATTCGAGAAACGTACCAAAGTGACTGAGTAAAACTGCAATCTATTTTTAAAGCTTGTAATAACAATACTGTTAAAAGTACAGTTAAAATATGAGTTTCTGTTCATTAAAGTGCAAAAAACTGTTTTGTACATTTAACTCTATTGAATTCTGCTAATAAATATCATTATTTTACATTTATTATCTTTATTATGATGTTTGTTGTTACTTGAAAGAAAAAATATGTATATTAAAGACAGAAAAATGGTAAATTAAAGTGTTTATGTTACAGATTCTAAAACTAACCTGCAGACTGTGAGTTTTGTTTAATTTAGTTTATTATAGAAGCTCTGTTATTAATCTGTGGTGTTAAAAATACTGTTTTTCTTGTTGAATTTCCACGATCTGACGGCTCTGTGGAGGAAACCGTCTCCGTCCCTCAGCTGCTGCTTTACTTCCTGTGCTGGTGGATGAAGAATGTGAACGCGGCCTCCAGAGCTGCTGATCCTGAGGCTGTGCAGCAGGTGTGGCCCCTGATGAACCCTGGAGCAGCTGTCCGGGCCGAGCGGGGCCAGAACCCGACACACAAACCCACTGACCTCCGCCGGGTTTTCCAGCCAGTGGCTCCAGGGAAACTGGACGCCGCTGCAGCGTGTTGAGAAAAGCTCTGGCAGCAGCGAGGATGCCGGCGGTGCAGCGATGTGGAGATTCCTGCCGCTGCCAGAGGAAACCCGAGAACCGAGACCATGAAAACAAGCAGCTAAGCACGGATCAGCCCAGTTTAAAGACGAGATTCTGATTCTATTCTGGCGCTGAGAGTTTAACTGTCCTCTCCACAACAACAACAGCATCAGCACCTGAATCTAACTCTTCAGATGACCTGACGTCTCCTTCAGGCTCTGGAGATGGAGGAGATGATCTCCTTTAAACACACCAGCAGCAGCTTCATGTTGTTTCTGTGCAGCCAAACCTCTGAGGAAGCAGCTCTGGGTGGATGTTTGGGACTAAAGCCTGATGGTCTGTGGTCTGAATCCCACCAACAATCATCCTCTAACCACCTTCTGACCTGAACCCACAGGAACCAGCGGTAACACCAGACGTCTCCCAGACGGATCTTCATTCTAGTGGTGGAACAGTTTGTCCATTCTGGACTGTAGTAGGACAGAAGTTTGACTTTCCTCTTCAGAACAAACTTCTGAGACAAAACACTCAAATCATGGCCAGATTCTCACTCAAAACTGCATCTTCTCAGCAAAAAACACGTCCTAACCAACCCCAGACTCCGTGGTCTTTTCAGTATGTTTGGGAAGATTCACTGAAGAAAAAAGCCTCATATGTTGATAAAAAAAATCAACAAAGACAAAATGAAGCACCTCTGCTCATCTAAGACCATCATCTAGACCCCTATGAACATCTAGGCCCCTATGAACATCTAGACCTCTATGAACATCTAGACCCCTATGAACATCTTCAGCTGTTTCCAGCTACAATAGTCATTTACCACATTAACAATGTCTACATTGGATTTATCATTAATTCAAGTTCAGTTTCTAAGAAGTGCAACAGCATCTGGATCTGATTTTTTTGAAAAAACAAAATTTAAACGGTGGAAACTGGAGGTAGGAAGTCGACATGTCAGCGAGAATAAAATACTATTTCAGAGCAAGGAAGACTGAATTTAACTTTAAAACATTACATTTGGTTTTAGGTGTGTTGAAATTCAGTTTATAATTTTATATTAGATTTTTAATTTCAGATTCACATTCTGTCACACATCTGAGAAACTGAATTCCAATCATTCATACCTGAACTTGAATAACTAATAAAAATTAGAATTTCTGTCTTATAATTCGAACTTCAGTTTATCAGATTGAAACTACATTCCAGCACTCTTGAAACTGAATATAATGTTTTGAAACTGAACTCTGATGCATTTTCCAAGCAACTATTTCTGTAAACCAGTTACTTCTGTGTTCACACATCATGAAAAATGAATTTTAGTCTGCAGCAGCGTCCGAGGCCATCGTAAAGACGGTTCTAATTATAGATCCATCTGAAGAACTGCTGTAAAGATTAATGTTAGTTTATGATGAAGCGTGAACAGACGCCACTCAGAATCACATTTACAGCCAGAAATAATTCACTCTGCCCTGAATTCCTCCATGACTTCATGTTCCAACTTCCAGGAAAGTTTGATTTATGAATCTGCTTGGAAAAGAACAACACGTTGTGAACAACATGTGGACACGCTGAAAATGCTTCAGAGCTGCTAATAGAATCATGTTGTTTCTGTTGAACAGAACCAGGCTTCATGCTAAGCTAAGCTAAACTAAACAACCTTCTACTGAATGAACAGTCGTATCAGAGCCTTTCTTTCCATCTTCTCCTCTGAACTCGACACCTCGTCATCGACACAATCCTGCAGTTTTCCCCCTGAAATCTTAATTAGCCGCTGCTTGGCAACCATCGCCAGGGCAACAGCAGCATCAGCAACCCCACGTCAGGGCGACCGGACCAGCCAAGTCCTCGGTGATGTTTCAGATCCTCCTTCAGGATGGAGACTCATCCATTCTAACAGCAGGTCTTCATCAACCAGCTGCTCTCCACTGAGGCATTCTGGGAAACATGAGTCACACTGAACGACACAGACTTCTATAAACGGAGTAAATACGGTTCAAGACATAAATGCTGCAGTCGTAAACATGAACACGGACTGAATCATGGAGTGTGAAGAGTTTAAATATCACAACAGTTTCCTTCATTCTCAGAACAACCACAGAAACAGAACTGATCTGAAGTAGTTCTATATATGAGATTAATTCAAACTTTTATTATAATTGTGTAAAGTGCGTTTAGAATGTTGGATTTTCATTGAGGATAAAAAAATCCACTTCATGGCGACTGAATTCAACTCAGTTTAAAGTTATGAGTAAATGGTTCATTCCAGATCTGGAGGACATCTGGGCTTTAAAGTGTGTAAAAAAATCAACCTTCTCTTCTCCATTTTCTGCTCCATATTGATCAATAATAGGTATTGATGGGCTCAGCTTCTTCTTCCATGTTTTCTGTACTGTTTGCTAACTCTACTCTAATCCATGCTAATGTGATCTTTTTCTCAGCAGTAGAAGCTAGATATTTAGCTGCTGTTACTGCTGACCAAGAGGACAAACTGACTGATGGAAAACAGTCCAAAGAATTAGTCTGATCCTGATAATATGAGCTGGAGGGAGACAATCAATCAAGGCTGACAATTTAAATGAGATTCTAACTCTTTTATTAGAGATCCAGTTTGGTTATCAGGGGGGAGGACAAGAGAAAAATGGCATTTTAGGGGAACTCCAGACTTATTTGGCATTTAAATATTTTAAACATTCTTTTCTCCTAGTTTTTATAGATTTGGTCTCAGGACAAGAACATTTACACACTATTGATGTTTTAGGGTTTAATATGTGAATTATTGGATGGAAAACGTCCTCCAGTTCTGGAATGATCCTGATGTAGTTTAAGTTCTGCAGTCTCAAACGTGAAAACGGCTCGAAACATTTAAATCTCACAGCTTCAACAGTTTCCTTCGCTCTGGTCCATCTTCCAGAACGCCGACATGTTTCTGAGATATGAACAGATCAGCTGAAGCATCCAATCGATTATCAATAAGGAGGGACGGCTGGATGTTATCAATAGTCTTAATGCAACAGAAACATTTGTTCCACCAGACAGGAAGCTGCTATTAAACTCATCCTGGTCCAAACATCAACAGAAGCACGAGGCTGGTGGAGATGAAAACAGTTTTCCATTGAGCTGCTGTACAGTGGGACTGACAGGGAATCCATTTGTTTTGCTCTGAGGTGGACTTGAAGGCAGCATGTTTGGATCAACAAAGACGCCTTTTGATGCAGTTTCATGGTCAGCAGCTGAAACTCTGAGAGCAGCCGGGAGGTTTAAAGGATCTCCGATAGAAAGTCCCAG
Source organism: Amphiprion ocellaris (assembly GCF_022539595.1). NCBI lineage: Eukaryota > Metazoa > Chordata > Actinopteri > Pomacentridae > Amphiprion > Amphiprion ocellaris. Next base: position 33,741,493 of record NC_072780.1, on the reverse strand, counting down.
AGATTAACCAACCCAAAGTCACTTTGTCTTAATAAACCAATGAACAATCGCTGTTTCTGTTGTAAAAACCCCTCTGATCAAACTGTCAACCTCCTAAATGCCAAAACACACAGACAAGTTCATAAAAGTCATCTAAATCACACCGTTCATCAGAGCTACAAACTGTAAACACAGAAATAATTCACTTGATTTTCAACTTTACAATGTTTTTTTGTATGAAGTATGAGGTCAGTGGATTTTGTCATTCTAAAAAACAACCAAATCAAACCTAAAAATTGTCTTTATTACTCCTCCAAGCAACGTGATGGAGTTATGTGACGATATCCAACATCTAGACCTCTATGAACATCTAGACCTCTATGAACACCAACATCTAGACCTCTATGAATACCAACATCTAGACCTCTATGAACACCAACATCTAGACCTCTATGAACACCAACATCTAGACCGCTATGAACATCTAGACCTCTATGAACATCTAGACCTCTATGAACATCTAGAGACCTCTATGAACACCAACATCTAGACCTCTATGAACATCTAGACCTCTATGAACATCTAGACCTCTATGAACATCTAGAGACCTCTATGAATACCAACATCTAGACCTCTATGAACACCAACATCTAGACCGCTATGAACATCTAGACCTCTATGAACATCTAGACCTCTATGAACATCTAGAGACCTCTATGAACACCAACATCTAGACCTCTATGAACATCTAGACCTCTATGAACACCAACATCTAGACCTCTATGAACATCTAGACCTCTATGAACATCTAGACCTCTATGAACATCTAGACCTCTATGAACAGAGTAGAGAGGAAAAGTCTGGAAACATGGAGATAGAAAAACATCTACAGTATGAAGAGACAAAACAACCACAAAGAGACACAAAATGACAAAAACCATCATAAAACGAACCAAATGACACACAAAATGACAAAAATAAGGCCAAAAAAAGACATAAAATGGCAAAAAAAAAGACAAAATGACAGAAGAAAGACATAAAGCAACACAAAACAGACACAAAACAACAAAAACAAGGCAAAATGACACAAATTGACAAATGGGTCACAAAACAAGACAGAAAACAAAAAAAAGACACAGAACAACCCAAAAGACACACAAAATGACAAAAATGAGACCCACAAAAAGACACAAAATGGCAAAAAAAACAAGACAAAGTGACAGAAAAAGACAAAAACAGCACAAATAAAATACCAAATGACATAAACTAGACACAGAACGACAAAAAGCACAATAAAATGACACAAATGTGACACAAAACAAGAGTAGAAGACAAGAAAGACTGAGAGGAAAATCCAACATACTGGATCAATAAAACAACTTGTTCAGAAACTTGAGTCAAATTTGAAAGCATCGTGTGCAAAATTCTAAGAGTTTTGGACATGTTTTGAGCCATTTTGAGTCTCTCTTTTTATTATATTATTATATATTTAGACCAAATTTGAGTTTATTTTTTACAATTATTGAATTCAGTTCTGGAATTTTTTTGTTACTCTTGAGGAATTTTGAGATATTTTTGACTTTTTTTATAGGTTTGGGCAAATTCTGAGACATTTTGGATGATTTTAGACTGAGAGGAAAATCAGAGGTACTGGATGGATAAATACATGCAGCATGGCTCAGAAACGGTGAACAGAGGAGGAGGTTGTTGGATCCATTCAGCATGGTGAAACATCTTTCTACTGATGATTAACAGAATAAACTTATTAAATATGTTTACATGCATGAGGAGTCACCATTTATCCAGTATTTATCAGACATGAGAGCTCCTGTTGTACGTGTTAAAATTAAGTCTCTTTCATTTCACTTCCATTTTTCTTTTTTTTTTGGCAAAAAAGAGTCCACATAGAATAAAAATTAGTCACCAGTGAGCAAAAATAAGTTTACAGTGAATAAAAATGTGACCGAAGCAGAAAAAGCCATCAAAATGAAAGTTTAGAGGATTAAATTAATTACTAAACATTCATTCCAGTTATTTTTAGCCTTTATTTTCTGCTGTTTTTCATTAATCATAGTGTACTTTATGTCCAGTTTTATATTAAAATGTGTTTACTGCAGCAACAGAAGACAAAGAAAAGCTTTCTTTGACCTGATATCTTACTAAACAACATCTTGATCACCGTTCAGAAGGAGACTTTCTGGTGTTTTTCAAGCACATTAATGAAATTACAACTAAATGCTGACCTGAATGACAGTAATATGATATAAAATACATGGAAGTCACATGTCTCTGGTGACTCGCCAGCAGCTAAAGGACAACTTTTATTAGGAGGAGGAGGAGAAATATTTTATTAGCAGCGTCCTGCAACATTAATCCGGCCTGAATGAGGCTTTTGTGAGTCACGTCTTCTTAAAACTTCCATGAAGACGGACGACCGGAGCCTCGCAGGAGCCCAGAAGTCCTCATAAAGTCCCGTCACACATCTACAGACCGGACAGATTCAGGCTTTTTCATTCTGTTTGTCCTCTTTAGATGTTGTTTTGTGGGTTTCTGTGAGCGTCACATGAGCAGCAGCAAACTGAAATCTGTATTTCTGTGTCAATAAACGGTTGTAACCTCGGTGGGGGTGGAAGTTTTTAACCTGAGCAGGATATTTTCTCCGCTGTTTGATGGTCGGTGTGGTGTAGAGTCTGGACAGAGTTAATTTAGTCATGAAGCCTGAGAGTGTCGGCCTGAATCAACGGCTGCTTTCTCTGCTGCTCTGGACTAAAAGAGTTGTTTTGCAGGAGTTCATGTCAGCTGTTTGACTTTAACTTCAGAAGCTGTTTTGGTTTGAGTAAATCAGTCAGAATATTTACAGGACTAGAAAAACCCTCAGAGAGCTCAGTCCTCCTCCAAGGCTGCTCAGTCGCTGTGTAATTTCCGACTCGTCTGGTGTTCCGTGATGTTTCTGTCCCGTGACAAAAGTTCTGTGAACATTCGGCTGAAATGCAGGCAGTGTTTTCACAGAGCCGAGAGGAGACAAGCATGGAAACAAATAATAAAATGTCAATAGTGAAACATTTGCAGAGGGAGGGGCCGTATGTAAATACAAGGGTGATTAATTTGCATATGGTTGCTAATCAGTAATAGAGGGTAATACAACAAAGAACAACTACGATCTATTACTACTGTCTACTGTCGTATGTAGTGTTTGTCTACATGAAGAATGAAATCTTTAAACAACTTGTGGTCATCAGTGGTGGATTTGTAGTAGGATCACAATCATGTGATCATCAGCAGGCAGCTGACGTAGTGTTCACTTGTTGTCATGGTTACAGTGATGCCATGCCACTATCTGACAATGATACAGAAATCTTTAACTAATCCGTGGATCCAGACTATAAGTCGCATCACTGCCAAAATCTAATCACTTGGTCCTTTGTGTCATTGCTGACCTTCCCTGAAAATTTCATCCAAATCCATTGGTCTGTTGTTGAGTAATGTTGCTGACAGACAGACAGACAGACAGACAGACACCAATCATCACATAACTCGTGTTGCTTGGGAGAGTAAAAATACCCCAAAGCATGTATTAAAAACAAATTTCTTTTTCACTCATTATGTCTAGTTTAAAAAAGGTTTAAATATGACCATTTACAAACAGATTATGTTTCTCTAAAACTAATATAGAAATATTTATTTCAAAGTTCAACTCCCTGAACTCCAAAACCTGCTGTTAGGGTTGCAAAATATGTCACTTCATGGAGTTTCCAACTTCCCTATGATCCTTAACTAATTGTGCATGACATATATTTATAACATCCAGGTTTTTAACAGTTTTATGTTTTGGTCATGTTGGATTTTTCTGAGCTTCCCTGAAAATTTCATCCAAATCCATTGGTCCTTTTTTGAATAATGTTGCTAACAGACAGACAGACAGACAGACAGACGGACAAACCAACGCCGACTGTCACATAACTCCACCACATTCCTTGATGGATTCATTCCTCATAAAGGCTTGTTTTAGTTGAACAAATGCATCAACAAAGATGCTGTGTTGCTTCTGAAGTGTTCCGGGTCTTATTCTGTGACATATTTTCTGACACATTGACCTAAATCTCATTAATTTATGCGTGAATACTGAGATCTTCAAAGGCATCATTTGGTCACAACATGAAAGAGGGACAGAAAGTCGCTGCTGCCAGCTCTTTTCATAGAAGCCGAGCCATAATAAGCTCCTATATGACGCATTAGAGGCTGAATTATTCACACGTGCTGCCGATCAGTCGACGACAACAACCTTCCTCTGTACAGCAGCGGGACTCGGTCTGGACTCTAAACGAGGAGAATCAGTGAAGCACATGACCCGGCAGCTCGACGGGAAATAGGTCAGCGATCAACTATTCACATCCACCTGGGTGGGAGTCGGTTGCCATGGTTACTCTCCATACGATCGAACTCGCACAGCCATCGATCCCAGGGCAACAGGCCAGTAATATACCCTGGGGTATAAACTGGTCTGGGCCAACATACACCCTACTTTAATATGTGAAGAAATTTAGCTCAACATCTTAGGAAGAGTTTTGGGTCAACATTTCAACCTAAAACTTGTTTTAAATATTGTTTAATGTGTTTTTTCCTGACGTTCAATGTTGTATAGCTTGATTAACCCTCCTGTTGTCCTCATTTACAGGCACCAAAAAATACTGTTTCCGTGTCTGAAAAAAACCAAAAAATTCAGTAAAAAAAATTCCACAAATTTCTAAAAATTTGAAAAACCTTCAGGAAGAAAATTCCAATAATTCCTTAAAAGTTTCCCTTAAAAGTTTTGTTTTTAAAAAATCCCCCAAATTTGGCAAGAATATTCTTGTAAATATTTTCAAAAAATGAGTAAAAATCTTCCAAAAAAATCCTAAAAATATCTAAAGTGATTCCATATATATCAGTAAAACTTCTAATATTTTCTTTAAGAACATTCACATAAAAATCAACCAAAATCCAGCAAAATTCGCTGGATTTTGGTTGATTTTTTTGTGAATGTTCTTAACAAACATTTTTAACATTTCTTTTTTCCACCAACAAATGTTCAAAGATTTCCCAAAAATGCTGAAAATGTGGACATCAGAAGTTTCACTGTGAAAATATATTTTTTTCCACATTTTCAAACTTTAAAACGGGTCAATTTGACCTGCAGGACGACACGAGGGTTAAGCCACTGAGAGAATCCAACCGGGAAACATAAAAATTTAATTGACGCACTTAATTACCGCAACAGATGAATAAAAGTCCAACTCGGTTTACCTTACGATGCAAATTGCTGAATTTTTGAATTTTTTTCAGACAAGGAAACGATTTTTGGTGCCCATAAATGAAGACAACAGGAGGGTTAAAGTACTGGCTTAGCCTCTTTAACATTGGTGATGACTTCCTCTAGCAGAGCTATTCCCACTTTATCATCCTCCACAATGCATCCTATCTAAAGGTTCTTGATGCCGTAACCTAAAGGCCAAAGCAAACCTGGGTATAAACTGGTCTAGGCCAACGTGTACTTTCGGGGGTTAATCTGGCCTGTTATACCAGGTCGCCTGCCGGTTCGGATCAGAAGATTTAAAGTCAGAAAAACCTGAAAGGAGACGTGAACCGAAGGACGAGCAGCTCGACACATCGAGGACGGCTGCCGAGGGACAGGAAGCAGAAACAGAGGAGATATTTCAGGACCGTCGTGACGCCTCTCACGACCCAAAAAGCGAAATTAGAAACGAGCAGACCGACTTCGCCAGACGCCCCAACGAGGTCAAACAAGGAAGTTGAACAGGGAAGTCAACAAGTTGTCGCCATCGGTAACAGGTCAGAGCTCCGTCTGATCGATAGAACCTCCTCACAGACCTGAAGGAGGCTTCAGGATTCATGAACTCATTTCTGTTTTCTCGCCTCGCTGCAGAGGGAGGGGTGACCCAGAACACTGCTATTAATGCAACATATTCTACATATTCAGAGGAAAGTGCTGATGTGGAGAAGATGAAGAAGAGGAGGAGGAGGAGGAGGAGGAGGAAAACAAACAAGAAGCAGAGAAAAAACAAGAGAAAGTTAGAAACAAGAAGACTGAAGAAGATGAGAGCAGATCACTGCTCTCATCTTCTTCAGTCTTCATGTTTCTAACTTTCTCTCATTTTTTTCAGATTTGTTCTAAATAAAAAATCATCAACACAACAGTTTGCATGTGTCCTATTGAGTTATGATGACTCCTAACAAACTTATCTTCAATGAGTTAAATGATTACGGTCAGAGGTTCCAGGTAGAAGAGGAGACCTGAAGAAACATGAAGTTATCGAGCTAATTTCATTAAGGTACATCAACCTCATTACGGCTCTAAATCAACTAACGCAGGAATTTCAGTTTGAAGTACACAGAATGTTCAACTGATGCAGGACTGCTACGTCAAACCGACTCAAAATTAGATTATCCACGAGTTAAGTGGTTGGAACGGGTCCATTAAAGGACTTTTTAGAATGTAGAGAAGATTTTTAATGTGGAAAGTCTGGATTTACCCTCTAAAAACTACATTTACTCTCTAATACTAAATTTATGCCCTAACTCTACATTTCAACAGTTTCCTGCCTGAACTTTACAACACAGTTTCTGAACACCTAAAAAGACATCATCCCAACAGTGAAGCATGGTGGGGGCAGCATCATAATATTATGGGATGTCTCCTCAGTGGCAGGTACAGGAAGATTTGAGTTTCCCGAACAAAGCTGAGCCTCAAACCTCATAGAACATCTTGAAGATGGAAGAAACTGCACAAATTCAAATGTGTAAAATTTTTACATGAACATCAAACAAGAGCTTTGATGTAGAAATACAACTGGATGGATGGATGGATGGATGGATGGATGGATGGATGGATGGATGGATGGATGGATGGATGGATTGATGGATGGATGGATGGTTGAACGGATGGATGGATGGATAGATAGATAGATAGATAGATAGATAGATAGATAGATAGATAGATAGATAGATAGATAGATAGATAGATAGATAGATAGATAGATAGATAGATAGATAGATAGATAATTTTAAGGTCTCCAGTAGCTCACATGTTACATTTAAGAAAAATAAGGGAACTAAAGTGTAATGTGCAAATGGTTCTGGTACAAGACATGAGGAGCCACAAAACAGTCCTCCTAGTATTTAACAATAAAATATTTAAAAAGTCTAAATACAGTAAAACAATAGATGTAGTTGACACCAGATATGATGTTTTAAACATGTTTTCTAGTTTCACTGAGTCCTATTTTCATCCCAGTTCTTCCAGAAACTCTTCTTCCAGTCAGTAAAGAGTCTCTGCTGGTGATCAGTGAGACTCCAAAACCCCCAACGTGCCTTTTAAGTAAAGAATCCTCTGAATCCTTTAAGGCTGGGGCAGATCATTCCCTAAATCCACCCTCAGCCCCTCATACTCCCCCAGCTGTCCCAGCAGATGGTCCGACCCCCTAAACATCCCCCAGACTCCCCCATGAGGCCTCCAGTAAAGACCGCCATGCCAACACTCCGCTGCCTCCTGCTGACAGCCCAGCAGCAGGTAGGAGGGGATGGAGGTTCAGGAAAGAGATGGCTGAAGAGCGTGGAGGAGTTTTCACTCCGTCCAGGCTGATGTGACATGACAGCCAACCAGACAGCTCGCCTCCTCCGACAACACGCAGCGGCTTTGAAGTCACATTTTACCTTGTTGCCGCTAACGCTGCCTTCACTGACCCAGTTCTGTTCAACTCACTGTCACCACAAACCTGCAGACTCTCAGATCTGCTGTCTGGAAGTGAAGAAGAGTCGAAGTCTGAGGCTCTGAATGTTTCCTCCTCAACCCTCGTGTCGTCCTGTGGGTCAAACTGACCCGTTTTTAAGTTTGAAAAAGTGGAGAAAAAATATATTTTCAAAGTGAAACTTCTGATGTCCACATTTTCAACATTTTTGGGAAACTTTTGAACATTTTTTTGATGGAAAAAAAAAGAAATCTTAAAAAAATGTTTCTTTAAGAACATTCACATAAAAATCAACCAAAATTCAGAGAATTTTGCTGGATTTTGGTCAATTTTTTTTTCTGAATCTTCTTAAAGAGAATATTAGAAGTTTTACTGATATATATATATATATATATATATATATATATATATATATATATATATATATATATACACATATACATATACATATATATATATATACATATACATATACATATACATATACATATACATATACATATACATATATATATATATATATATATGTGTGTGATTTTGGAAGAATTTTTTACTCATTTTTTGAAAATATTTACTAGAATTTTTTTGCCAATTTTGGTGTTTCAAAATAAAACTTTTAAGGGAAACTTTTAAGGAATTTTTGGAATTTTCTTCCTCAAGGTTTTGCACATTTTCAGATATTTGGGGAAATTTTTTGTTGAATTTTTGGATTTTTTTCAGACAAAGAAACAATATTTTTTGGTGCCCATAAATGAAGACAACAGGAGGGTTAATCCATGACAACCAGGACGTCCAGATCGGACCCCAAACATCAGGATCAGCACGTTTTACTGCATTACAAAACCATCTGTGGCTGGAATTTTTAAACCAGTTCACTGTTATTTTACAGATTTTTACCCATTTAGTGAAATCACAGATAAAAAGGGATTAATTTACCTATTGCCTGAAAAACAAACAAAAACTTGTCAAAACTGTAAACAATGTGCACATCAAAAATCCGTATTTCTGTAAATGGAAGTTAATGGTTTTTGTCCATCAGATCCCATTTTTACTGCTTCTGATCCACCTACGAGTTCCTTCATCAGATGAACTGTTTGGCAGAACTCCATCCCTACAGTGAAGCACGGTGGCGGCAGCATCATCCTACAGGGAGACTTTAGTTCCTGACAAAAGTGCAAGAAGACTGGAAGCTGGAAATGTTTTTATTTTTAGCACTGAATGGAATCATGATGAAAGCTTTTTGTGAGGACATACTTTAGTTTACTGTTTTTTTTTTAGTTTTTTATGTTTTTAAAATCACATAAACCAACACAGCAGCTTGGTAACTGTGTTGTTTTGTAGTAATTTTATATGAATATACTGTGTTACTGCAGTAGTTTTATATGAATGCAGTAGTTTTATATAAATGTACTGTGTTACTGCAGTAGTTTTACATGAATGCAGTAGTTTTATATGAATGTACTGTGTTACTGCAGTAGTTTTACATGAATGCAGTAGTTTTATATGAATGTACTGCGTTACTGCAGTAGTTTTACATGAATGCAGTAGTTTTATATAAATGTACTGCGTTACTGCAGTAGTTTTACATGAACGCAGTAGTTTTATATAAATGTACTGCGTTACTGCAGTAGTTTTACATGAATGCAGTAGTTTTATATGAATGTACTGCGTTACAGCAGTAGTTTTACATGAATGCAGTAGTTTTATATAAATGTACTGCGTTACTGCAGTAGTTTTACATGAATGTAGTAGTTTTATATAAATGTACTGCGTTACTGCAGTAGTTTTATATGAATGCAGTAGTTTTAAATGAATGTACTGCGTTACTGCAGTAGTTTTGTAGTAAACTGGTCTCAGATCAGATGTGGTTGACAGAAACTGGACCAGAACAACAGACTAGCGTGAAGTTAGCGTGACTTTAGCGTGACGTTAGCGTGACGTTAGCGTGACTCTCATTTCCTGACAGAAGGAAACACCAGAGGACTGTGATGTCATCCTCCTCCCCCCTTGCACATGCTCAGTACGAGCCGTCCCAGGAGGAGGTCGTGACCTGGGTTCTCCACAGATGGAGCAGAATAAAGGCAGAGGATCGAAGAGCCTCCAGCTGCTGCAGAGAAACCAAAAGTCTGGACGCCGTAAAAACACAGAATAGGTCATAAAACGGCAACACGGTTTGTTGTCGTCTGCCAGACAGAAACAACAGTCAGCTGATCATAAAAACGCTGAAGAGGCTCCATGAATGCAGCTTTTTGTTCGGCTTCTAATGAAATGAAACTCCACAAAAACACAAATTACCCAGATCCAGAGCAGAGAGACAACATCAGAGGCTGGATGAAGGAGAAAATTCAGATATTTATCTGGAACACCAGCTGCAGCTGCTGTTTTTTTGTGTTTATTTTTTACATAAATAATTAATAAAAACACAGAAATAAAGTATAAAGTCACTCAGAACTGATCCCTCGTAAGACCTGGCATCCACATATGGGGACTTTTTTTTCCAAAAAAGCGTATTGTTCGTAATAATAATAATAATAATAATAATAATAATAATATTCTAAATATAATAAAACATAGTACATATTTACATTTTCAAAGAGTGCATTGTTCATGCTAATAATATAAATATAAAATATTAAAACTTTCAAAAATAGCATATTGTTCATAAGAATAATAATTCAACTATAATATAAATATAATAAAATAGAATAAATATTAAAATTTTCAAAAAGAGCGTGTTTTCCCTAATAATAATAGTAACAATATCAATATAATATAATGAAACATAATAGAATTTTCAAAAAGGGCATATTGTTTATAATAATGACAATAATAATACCATCAAAATATAATCTAAATATAATTTAAATATAATAAAATATAATAAATATTTAAATCTTCAAAAAGAGTGCATTGTTCATGACAACAATATAAATATAATAAAATATAAAAAAATTTTAACTTTCAAAGATAGCATATTGTTAATAATAATAATAATAATAATAATAATAATAAAATATTAAAATTTTCAAAAACAGTGTATTGTTCTTAATAGTAATAATAATAATAATAATAACAATAATAATAATATAAATATTCTAAAATATTAAAAATATAAAAATGTTCTAAAAGAGCATATTATGCTTAATAATAATAATAATAATAATATATAGATAATAAAATATAATAATCCAATATTATTGTATTCATTGGTTCCTTCTTATCCCAAATAACTAGAATAAATGTGAAATGCCAGAACAACCAGAGCTCAGGTCTGATTAAACGTTTCGTCTGCTCTTCTCTCAGCTGTTTTCTCCACATATAAACTCTAAAACACACTTGAATTAATTCATAGTTTATGAAGACGTCACTGAGGGAGAACCTGGCAGGATTTTAGCTTAAATCCGTCTCAGCGGTCAGAACTTATGACGAAACGCCCACATTTATTCTCACCAGCACCGTCAGAACCAGAGCAGACTGCTGGTGAGAAACCATTCAGGAGGTTTGTAGACGACAGAAACGAGATAAACGAGGTAAATGTCAGAGTGAATGAATCATTTCAGCCGTGATTCAGAGGCAGCGACGGCAGTGATAAACGATGATCGAGGTCCAGACTGAAGATCTGCAGGTTTTCATTCATTCCTTCCTCTCTGCTGGAGGGTTTCTAATGATGGAAATGAGCTGCTGGAGTGTTTTCTGTGATTCAGACCTGCGTCATGTCAGCATCATGAGGACGTTTAATTTGACTCTGATGAGTGAATTAAAGAGCTGAATTAGAAGCAGCTAAAAGACCAAACAGATGCAGGTTTTAGTAATATAATAAAATGTTAAAAATATTAAATTATTATGCCCTTTTAGTTTTTTATATATATATAAAAATATATTTGCCTTTCTCAAAAAGTTTTATTTGATTATTGACTTATATTAGATGTGATTTTTGCATATGGTGACATTTAAATGAATTGTGCCATTCTGCGTTTATGGTGAATGTGACTGTTTCACTAATAAGTGATGAAGCTGCCAGTGTGGAAAGACTCTCACGTCTTAATGTACTTATATTAACCCTGTAAAAAGGATTCATTGCAGGTTCTTGTGAGCCAGGTTGCATCCTCTCTCCCATGTGAGTGACATGCTCACCCCTCATGTCACCTCAGCCAACAGCCAATAGGATGTTCTGGCTATTGGTAGTGTGTCTGACTGTAGTGGAGATGAGACTGAAGCTGTGGGAGATACAGAGCTGCTCTCAATATGCCTAGTTGGAGTTGTGTGCATTCTTGAAACATGTGAGTTGTCAACTATGACTGTTTGTGTAGAATTGTATTCTTGTGTTGGAGTTTAAATGTTTGAATTCATTATAGGCTGTAACTTTGTTAATTTGAGCATTTATTTAGATTGTTGGGCTAGTTTACAGAGAAGTTGCTATTTAATTTATGTTACTGTATACCTACTGAGTATGATTATTTCATTGTTAAAACTTGGTTTGTTCTTTTGTAGAACCACACACACATACTTTTTGGCTTCAACAGAATGTGTTATATGTGAGGCAGTGCTCAATAAAGACGTCAAACTACAGTGGCATCTCCTCGTGTTTCTGACTGAACACATTGCAGTGGAACAGCACAACAACCATCCTAACATTGGATAGTGAGAAGACCCCGAACTCACTATAACAAACCCAGTGTACATTGTAGCACCACTTAGGTTTGGTCAGCTGAGGTGGTTCCAACATCTGGTCTGGTCCACGGATTAATCTACATCTGTCCAGACTTTTACACCTAAACCCCTTCATCATGTGATCCCATCTGGTATTTGTATGAAATGTTGTCATAATTAGCATATACATTTCTTGAATTCTGAATAAAAACATGTTTTGAGAGGCTACAGCGGCGTCAGACCATTCTCTAGTCCTGACCCAGTGCTGTGTAGAATGGTCTGACTGCACCTCATCATTATGCTGCATTTATTTAGATTTTCATCATTTCACTTTGTGATAAATGTCTGTTTTTACCTGTTCTTGTCATGCAGTTTGTTGATTTCATTGATTTGGACCATGATAGTTTCTCCAGCTTGCTAACAGAAAGAGAATTTGCCTCAATGTTTGCAGAAACAGCAGGCTGATACCTGAAATCTACATCCAGTTAGACTACAAATACTGATGTTCTGTTAGTGAAAAAAGATTATTTTAGATGAGGCTGCCACGGTAAACTACAGTTACTTCTTCATGGTTGCATTATGCACAAAGCAGTGCTGTAGTATTTTTAGTTGAATCACTGTGTTTTCACTGTAAGGGTCAAATAGACACAATGTTTACTAGATCTGAGTCTTTTTTAGTCAAAAAAGGAGCAAATGTTCGGTGGTAATCTTCAATTAAAACCAGGTTTCTGCAGATGCACGGTAACAGATTTTTGCTGATATCAGACATACCAACATTTTCCTACAGATTTCAACCTGATGCTGATCAATACACACATTTTTTTAAATCAAACTGCAAAGAAAGGAGTAGAAGTAACACATTCCTGCATAAAACACAGCTTAAATAGAGCTTTTCACTTCTTCGTTGGTCACATTCCCAGGGCAAAATAAGAAAACTACCTCAATGTACCTGGACAACGTACAATATTTATACTAATGCAATATTTTCAGACCAAACTGTAAATCTTTAGTGTTTCCTGACTGTCAGTGTTCATTGTAGGAGGTGCAGATATTTAAGAGTCCAAGAACCAAATGGTGCAAAGACCCTCTGAAACCCATTTCTGATGCTTCATCCGTCTTTTGAATTGCAGTTTTGAGGCCTAAAAATACTTGAAAACGCACGAAACTTTGCACACACATCAGGACCAGTGTGAGTCAAAACGGCTCAATAGCGCCACCTGGAAAATTCCAGCCAGGTGTTGGTGAATAACTGACCGTGTGAAGTGGTCCACCAGAGATCCCACCAGTTCTCCCACTCGGTCCTGGTTGGGGCTCAGTTCTCCTCTCTGCAGACACAGCAGGACGTCATCCTGAGAGGACGTATGCAGCGCCACCATCTGGTCCACCCCGGAGGTTACACTCACACCTGTAAACTGGAGACAGAAAAATACCATTTACACATATTAACCACTAGTGAGAGAAAAATACCATTCATTTACACATATTAACCATTATTGAAAGAAAAATACCATCATTCTACAGATATTAACCTTTTTTGAGAGAAAAAAAATACCATTAACTTACAGACATCAGCCACAATTTATATGAAAAATTCTGTATATTAAGAAGAGAATAGCTGTAAATCTCTTGCTAAACAGATTTACCTTGTTTTGCTAAAGCATAGATATTAACTAGTAATTTTTTTTAAAATTTACATGTTGACTATAAAAAAAAAATAAAGAGGCCAAATTGTACAAAATGTACGCATCAAAAATCTACATTTTTAATTTTCAAATCAGTAAAAAATAATATTTTACAAATATTTGCTCATACTTGCAAGGAAAATCATGTATATTAGGGATTAAAAACTGCTATTTTACAGACCCTAAAATGACACTATTTTATTGTATATAAATCTGATCAAAATGTATTTATTTCACAGAAATTTGCTGTTATTTTTACATTTTTTGTGATAGTATTCCACGGTTTATTTAACATATATTTTTCTGGTTTCTCATGGATTTTTTTTTACAGTAAAGACCTGAATCCTTGGTCCAGGACCAGACTGAAGGCCGATATTCAGTGACACAGATTGCAGAACTGTAAGTGAATTTTCTCTGACGGTGTCTGGGATTATCAGGTCAATGTATGAAACCTGTGATGTTAATATAGAACCATCAGAAACCAGGTCAGGAAGGAGGCCGGCAGGATTATTATTTCTATACAACAGAATTATTTCTGGTGTGACGGCACAGCGAGCCGCGACCCAGATAATTAAGATTATTATTATTATTATTATTATTATTATTATTATTATTATTATTATTATTATTATTATTATCATTATTATCATTATTAAGAGTGTGTGTTTCAGTATTTTCATCCATGAAATCTGTGTTTTTTTATGTTTTTTTGTTATTTTGTTCTCTGACTGTAAATTACACTTATTATTGGACTATTAGTTATTTCAAAGATTTCAAAAATTTCTTGAACGCTGCTTCTTGAACGCTGCTTCTTTCACTCTGCTTCTTTAACTCTGTATTCTGTTTCTGACCTGGATTCGACTCGTGTTCTGAGCAGCAGCTATCTTTAGCCGCTGCATAATGAAGCTGTTGAACCCTCTGGCAGGTTGTGACCGACTCGCTGTGGAAACAGCTGGACGTCCAGCTGTGGTGACTCATGGAGGTGTTACTGCTGTTCTCTGAAACCTTCATCACACCGAGCATTCAGCAGAAAACTAACGCTAACCAGCTCTCAGATCCGGTTTATCGCTTCCTGCTGTCAAAACTGTGAGGTGGCCATGAGAGCTTTAATAGAAACTAACTAAAAATAGTCAAAAATAACACAGAAATGTTGGTGAAAAAGGACAGAAATCACAACAAATGACAAAGAAATGTCAAAAAATAGACACTCAAATAATAGTTAAATAGTTTGGACATATATATATTTTTATTTATATAAATGAAAATTTTACTAAAAGACTGTGAAAATCTGGCAGCACAACTGCCAGAAACAGTACGATAAAAATGGTAGAAAATTGTAATGTTCAAGAACTCTAAAAAGGATTTTTAAAAAAGAGTCAAATATCTGCAAAATAATAATCAATTTTTTTGATTTAACCAAAATAAAACTGTATAATTTGACAGTTCTACATTGTAAAAGAACAAAACACCAGAAATATGTTTTTGTTTATGTTATTTACAGATATGGTCTGTTTTTGTATCATTAATATGTCAAATAACACTTTTATTTGTTTTATTCTCTGTAATTTAACAAAACAGGAAAACAATCTGTAAAATAACAGTTCAGCAATGATTTGCTGTAAATATACATAATTTTTCATTTGAATAATGGAAGATTATATTAATCTCTGATTTAAATAAAGCAAGAGTGTAATTTGAACAGTTAAACATTGTAAAAGAACAAAATACTAAAAATAAAAATAAATAAAATTAATGTGGACCTTATTTTTTTAAATAGTCTTTCAAATACTAACAATATCTGTAAAATAATTATGTTTTGGGGGATTTAAATGTTTGTGCATTTTTACTGACACTTTTACTGACAGAAAAAAATTGTAAAAATAGATTATTTCATTTGGATGTTTTATTTTCTTTATTATTTTTTTCACAGTTTTATTGCTGTAAGTATTTGCTTGTTTTTAGAGTCAACACAAAAATTCCTTTTTCCCTTATTTGGTGATTTTACCAAATCATCTATTATTTAAATAAAGTGGGGAAACCTTAAGTTTATTATTATTTATTGTTTTTCATTGTTCTTTTCAAAAATTGAAAACATTTATAATTTAAGAAAATTTTATTTTCAAATGTTGTAAAAGAACAAATTACTAATTGTAAAAATGTTGTTAAATTGACACTGTTGGCCTGTTTTTAATGTTTAAGATGTAAATTACAAATAAATTTTTATTTTTTTCCCTGACTTTACCAGTTATTTGTAATTTAACAAAACTGAGATTTATACAATAACTTATATATGTGTGTGTGTGTGTGTAAAATTTTAGGAAATTACAAAAAAATTGCAAAAGAACAATTAAACTTTTATAAAAAATACAGAATTTCAATGTTATGTTTGTGTTTCTAGCAGTTAATATGTAAATGACTAGTTAATTAATTCATTAATAAATGCTTTTTTCCTGTGATTTCATGAGTTTTTGTCTGTAATTTAACAAAACTGGGAAAATGTGTAAAAAATTACAGGTAAAGCTGTGAAAAGTGTTGTTTTTTACAGTGTAAACAGACAGTAAATGTACTTTCCTGCTGTTTTCCATGCAGACGGTTGGTTTTCAGGAGCTTCATACTCACACTGTCCAGAGGAACCTTCTTCAGAACCTTGTACTGCTTCTTGGGCTCTAGTTTGTAGATGTACTTGTCTGTGACCACCAGGCTTCGGTCTGTACTTCTGTTGAATCTGTTCACCTGAGAGCAGTACAAACACTTTCACTTTCATTTTCCATGTCCTGATTCACAACCTTTCACTGACTTACAGCAACTCTAAACAGAATTCACCTCAACCCTGGAAGTTTTCTCCTTTAATTGCTTTTCAAAACTGAATTATGGTCAATTTAAATTGGACGAGAATAAAAAAAGAAAAAGATTCTTTCATGTCAAAAGTTAAATGAAATTGTGGAAAGAAATTCTACAGTGATGTCAATAAATCAATTAAATGCTGTTTCCTGGGAACCATTTCTGTGGAAAACTGATCTTGTCCAAGTCTCAGTTCTCTTCAGACCATCAGGTTCTCCTCCAGGATTTCTCTATTTACCCTCTACCTTTACCAGCCTTCCAGGACCTGCTGCTGAGGAACATCATGATGCTGCCACCACCATGCTTCACGTCATGATGCTGCCACCACCGTGCTTCACATCATGATGCTGCCACCACCATGCTTCACGTCATGATGCTGCCACCACCGTGCTTCACATCATGATGCTGCCACCACCATGCTTCACATCATGATGCTGCCACCACCATGCTTCACGTCATGATGCTGCCACCACCGTGCTTCACATCATGATGCTGCCACCACCGTGCTTCACATCATGATGCTGCCACCACCGTGCTTCACATTATGATGCTGCCACCACCATGCTTCATATCATGATGCTGCCACCACCGTGCTTCACATCATGATGCTGCCACCACCATGCTTCACATCATGATGCTGCCACCACCATGCTTCACGTCATGATGCTGCCACCACCGTGCTTCACATCATGATGCTGCCACCACCATGCTTCACATCATGATGCTGCCACCACCGTGCTTCAAATCATGATGCTGCCACCACCATGCTTCACGTCATGATGCTGCCACCACCGTGCTTCACATCATGATGCTGCCACCACCGTGCTTCACATTATGATGCTGCCACCACCATGCTTCACATTATGATGCTGCCACCACCGTGCTTCACGTCATGATGCTGCCACCACCGTGCTTCACATTATGATGCTGCCACCACCGTGCTTCACACCATGATGCTGCCACCACCGTGCTTCACACCATGATGCTGCCACCACCGTGCTTCACAATGGGGATGATGGAGTGTTTGTGATGATGTACAATCATATCATCTAGTCTGATGCACATAAAGTTCCATCCTGGTCTCCTCAGACCAAAGAACCTTCTTCCAGGTGTCTTCAGGGTCTCCACATGTCTTCTGGTGAACTCTAGTCCAGATTTAATGGAGCTTTTTCCAACAGAGTCTTTCTCTTTGTCTCCATAAAGCTTTGACTGGTGAAGAACAGACAACAGTTGTTGGATGAACAGTCTGAAGCTGAAACTCCTTCAAAGGAGTCATAGGAGTCTTGGTGGCCTCCCTCTCTCTGCTCTTTCTCCTTCAGAGGAGTCATAGGAGTCTTGGTGGCCTCCCTCTCTCTGCTCTTTCTCCTTCAGAGGAGTCATAGGAGTCTTGGTGGCCTCCCTCTCTAGTCTCTTTCTCCTTCAGAGGAGTCATAGGAGTCTTGGTGGCCTCCCTCTCTAGTCTCTCAGGTCTTGAGGACGTCCTGCTTTAGTCAGATTTATTCATGTTCCATCTTCCTTCCATTTCTTAATGATGAATTTAACTGGACTCCAGGAGATCTTCAGGAACTTTAAATGTTCTTGTATCATCCTGACTGATGCTTTTCAACGTTTTCTCAGAGTTTCTTGGTTCTTTAGTCTTCATGGTGTAGTTCTATCCAGGAGTTCTGATCCACCAGAGACTGGACCTTCCAGATCCAGAAGTCTATATTCTACAGTCTTTAATCGTCTTTATATCATTCATTTGTGACTTTTAGCACCAACTGGCTGCACTGAGCTCAATCAGGTGATTTAAAGCAGGTGAATATTTGCGCTGTCATTAACTTTATGGTTTATATTTTTGATTAATTCACTCACTTTGTAGAAATCTGTTTTCACTTTGACATTAAAGAGGCTTTTTGTGAATACTCTAATTTAACCCTCCTGTTGTCTTCATTTAAAAAAAAATATTGTTTCCTTGTCTGGTAAAAATCCAAAAATTCTGCAAAAAAAATTCCCAAAATTTCTGAAAATTTGCAAAATCTTCAGGAAGAAAATTCCAATAGCTCCTTAAAAGTTTCCCTTAAATTATTATTTTTTAAAAATCCACAAATTTGGCAGGAAAATTCTTGTAAATATTTTCAAAAAATAAGCAAAACTCTTTCAAAAAATCCTACGAATATCTAAAGTGATTCCATATATATCAGTAAAACTTCTAATATTTTCTTTAAGAACATTCACATAAAAATCAACCAAAATGCAGTGAAATTCGCTGGATTTTGGTTGGTTTTTTTGTGAATGTTCTTAAGAAACATTTTTAGCATTTCTTTTTTCCCACCAAAAAATGTTCAAAGATTTCCCAAAAATGGTGAAAATATGGACATCAGAAGTTTCACTGTGAAAAATATATTTTTTCCCCACATTTTCAAACTTTAAAA
Source organism: Amphiprion ocellaris (assembly GCF_022539595.1). NCBI lineage: Eukaryota > Metazoa > Chordata > Actinopteri > Pomacentridae > Amphiprion > Amphiprion ocellaris. The sequence goes on along the minus strand of NC_072780.1, from coordinate 33,722,182 downwards.
CGGGTAAATTTGACCCACAGGACGACATGAGGGTTAAATTGACCAGGATTCAACGCTGAAAAGCAACAAAAGGGAAAAACTTCCAAAGAAGATGAATATTTTCTTTTTTACAGGAGCTGTGTCTTAACATAAATTAAGAAGTAAATCTGTAGCTATAATTCAGCCTCTCTTTAATCCCTGATATCTAAAATATGATCATTATAATCCAGGTTCAGCAGGAGGTTAATAACCAGCAGGATTTCAGACCTTTAGAAAAATGAAACCTTAAAGATTAAAGAAACTTTCAGACTGAATTCACAGTTCAGGATCAACCCTGTGATTGTATTTCAGGAGGTTTTGTTCAGCTGTCAGAACATGAAGAGAGATGGTGTGGGAGGATATGAGAAAAACATCCCAGAGCTAAAAGAAACAGAAGACTGACGTTGTGTTCCTCGTACCTTCCTGCAGGAGCCTGAGAACAGGATCTGACTGAACTCATCTTTGTTCTTCAGCTCTTTGGACACTCGGATGAATCCGGAGCTGGTCTGAGGAGAGTCTCGTACCTGCACAGACCAGAGTTTCATCAGGAGGAACACTGCAAAAACTCTAAATCCTACCAAGTCTGTTTGTCTTATTTTCAGTCCAAATGTCTCATCCCACTTGATTTTAGATAAATTCACTGAACAAGAGACATTTCAGCAGATGGAGGGACTTGTTTTAAGACAATGCATCTGAAATATCTTGTTAAGTCAAACAATCTGGAAATTATCTTGTTTTGAGTTGAATTTTACAAGAAAACTCAAAATAAGTTTAATACATCTCAAATTAGGAGGTTACATGAAAGCAAAAATCTATTTTTGAGTGAAAAACTACTTTTTTTTAAGCATGTCTGGCTTATTTTAAGACACCTAAACTTGACAATCCTGGTAAAATAGAGCTTAAAATAAGTTTTCCCAGCTAATTTTAAGATCTCAATATTCTAAACATCATATCTTATTTCTAGAAATCTTACCAAGACGTTTTTCACTTGTTGTATTGGCAGATTTTTTCCCTTATTTCAAGGTAAAATTTCCTTGAAATAAGTTTTTTTTTGTTGAAGAGGAGCATTTTTTCCAGTGAAGCCTCAAAGCTGGAGGCTGAGGAGAAATCCAACAAACTGAGCCCACTGTCGTCCGTCTCTACGTTGCTTTACTGCTCAGATCTATTTTACATCCATGTATTTAAACCCAGTATTCAGTAAAATGCTAAAAACTCTCCATCATCCCTTCCAGCAACATTCTGGAGCTGCTTCTTCAGCGTCAAAATGAGTCTTCAATGCCGAGAAGTTCAGAATCTTTTGCTTTGTACAGAATCTGGTTGCTGCAGATGATTTTTTTTGGTGAATTTTTAATTAAAACATGTAGAATAGATTTTCAGCTCAGATATGGATCACTGTACTGACAGATACGTAGTTTAAAGAGTTGAAAATCCAACATTTCTCATTTCTGTTTTTATGGTTTCCGCTTCTGATAAATGATAGAATTTTTGCAATTTTGTAAAACTAACATGTCTTTTAACCCTCCTGCTGTTTTCATTTACCGGCACCAAAAAATATTGTTTTCTTGTCTGAAAAATTTTTTTAAAAATCTGCAGAAAATTCCCCAAATTTCTGAAAATTTGCAAAACCTTCAGGAAGAAAATTCCAATAATTCCCTTAAAAATTTTATTTTTTAAAAATCCCCCCAATTTGACAAGAAACTGCTTGTAAATATTTTCAAAAAATGAGTAAAAATATTCCAAAAAATCCTAAAAATAAAAGTGATTCCATATATATCAGTAAAACTTATATTTTCTTTAAGAACATTCACATTAAAATCTACCAAAATCCAGTGAAATTCGCTGGATTTTGGTAGATTTTTTTGTCAGTATTCTTAAAGAAACATTTTTTTTAAATCACTGCTTTTTTCCACCAAAAAATGTTCAAAAATCTCCCAAAAATGTTGAAACTGTGGACATAAAAATGTATTTTTTCCACATTTTCAAACTTTAAAACGGGTCAATTTGACCCACAGGACGACACGAGGGTTAAAATGCAGTGGAGAGTTTTGGGTTCAAACTGGTCATTTTTGGCTAATTTTTAATTGAGGTACATGGAATAAAGAGATTTAGATGAATTATATAAATTTTATTGACTTTAAGCTGAGATCTGGTTCGGTTTCCACTGAATAGATGTTAAGGTCTGATGAAAAGTTAAAAATCTGACATTTCTTTCTGTTTTTTCCAGGTTCAAGTTCTGATAAATGATGTAATTTGGGTGTTTTTTATTAAAATAAGCCTTTTGTGCTGAGAAGTTCAGAATCTTTTGCTTTTTATAGATTTTGGTTGCTGCAGGTGATTTTTTTTGGTGACTTTTTTAATTAAAACATGTAGAATAAAGAGAAATATTCAGATTTCAGCTCAGATATGGATCATTTAGCTGATAGGTTCACAGTTTAAAGACTGTTAAGAGTTGGAAATCCAACATTTCTTTCAGTTTTTATGGTTTCTGATTGATTAATGGAGTCATTTGACGATATCTTCTTTTACAGAAATCAGACCTTTCACAGCTGCTGTTGGGTTCTGGAGGTCAGAGCGCAAAAATTTAACTTGCAAACAGCATTTTTTTTTTTTCTTTTTTAAATTCCAGTCATGAAGCTTTTGTTTTGAAAAGCATCCGGTCTGTTTTATATTTAGGTTTTACAGTTAAACCTTCATGTGATAAAAACACTGAGAAGGAAACGTGAATCTGCATCACATGACGGCAGAAAGAAAAAACCTCAAGAATAAATGAACTCTTCAGGAATGATATAAAAATGTTCACAAATATTAGAATCATGTGTAGGTCAAGATACCAGATTAATCTGATCCCTGCATGGTGGCGAAATAACTTTATTCCACATGTTTTAATAAAAAATAATCATCTGCAGAACAATCACACAAGGATGTGTTATTTTTGCATGTTTTGGACTAATTTTGGGCCATTTTGGACAATTTTTAGTCATTTTGAACGGAGTTCACCTTATTTTTGACACATTTTAGTAATTCTGGCTGATTTTTAATCATTTGGGACATTTAGAAAAATGTTTTTTTACAAGATTTATGTCATTTTACACTCTTTTTGAGTCATTGTGAGAACATTGTAGTCATTAAGGACACAATTTGACTTTATTCTGGATGCATTTGAGTAATTTTTCTGTCATTTTGGACAGATTTCACCTCATTTCAGACACAATTTATACAAATTTTAGGAACTTTAGTCATTCTGGACTATTTCTGGGTAATTGTTGACCATATTTCTGTCATTGTGGACACATTTTGAGCCTAGTTTTGTGTATCTGCAGTGATGTGTGCAGCTAGAAGCAGAACAGGCACACAAGGACATGATATCGTCTCAAATTCTTTATCTCATTTTTCCATTATTTTTAGTTTCTGATTTTAACCATTAATCTCATTCTTCAACTTTCAAACAGCCTAGTTCCCTTGTTTGATATGAATCTAGCTAATTAATCATTTCATTTATGATGATTTTTACTGTTTATTTTTAACTGACTGCTCTGACTTCGTCTGTGTTGCATGTTTTGACTGTTTGTTCTTAACCCTGGTGTCGTCCTGAGGGTCAAAATTAACCCGTTTTAAAGTTTGGAAATGTGGGAAAAAATATATTTTCACAGTGAAATTTCTGGTGTCCACATTTTCACCATTTTTGGGAAATCTTTGAACATTTTTTGGTGGAAAAAAAAGAAATGTTAAAAATGTTTCTGAAGAACATTCACATAAAAATCAACCAAAATCCAGCAAATTTCCCTGGGTTTTGGTTGATTTTTATGTGAATGTTCTTAAGAAAATATTAGAAGTTTTACTGATATGTATGGAATCACTTTAGATATTTTTAGGATATTTTTTGGAAGATATTTTTTAAATATTTACAAGAATTTTCTTTCTAAATTTGGGGAAACTTTTATGGAATTATTGAAATTTTCTTCCTGAAGGTTTTGCAAATTTTCAGAAATTTGGGGATTTTTTTGCTGATTTTTTTCAGACAAGGAAAGAATATTTTTTGGTGCCCGTAAATGAGGACAACAGGAGGGTTAAGGCTGCTATAAATAAAGTTATTATCGATTGATTATCAGTGGATCCGATCCCTGAACGTTCCAGTAAACCTGATAAATGATGCAGATAAGAACAGATGGTGAATAACGGGTTAAATGTGAGGTTTCTGAGAATAAACAACGTCCTGTTCCTTGTGATAATCGTCCCTCTTTCTCCTGATTTTCTCCTCGATGCTCTCAGATGTTTGATCTTTGCTGCTGCATGCCACATTTCATGCACGTCTCCACGGCTCATGGTGGAACTAAAGCCGATCACATGCAGCCTGGAGGCGGCCGGCGAGTTACAGACGACTCGGGACTCCGACTCGCTGCCCCGAGGCGACTCTGAGGCTGAGATTAGCGGCTGAAGGAGGCGACCTCGTTAAAGACGCCTCTGTTCATGTGTTCATGTGTTCACCGTCACGTGCACCACATACGTGCACAACAACACATCCATACACTGGAGCTCATTCAGGTCGGTTCTCTGGGAAACATTCAGCCGCAGTAAGACAGCGTTTAGTTTACAGTTAATGAGGACAGGAAAAAAAAACACGAATTAAACTAAGAATAACATTTAAAAAGGTTCTACACAACCAGGGTTTAAGGAAAGAAACTGTAGAGCAACTTAACCTAACATAGAGCAACTTTAACTCATTTAGAGCAACTTTAACTAATGTAGAGCAACTTTAACTAATATGGAGCAACTTTAACTAATGTAGAGCAACTTTAATTCATTTAGAGCAACTTTAATTCATGTACACTACTGTTCAAAAGTTTGCGGTCACTTAGAAATGTCCTCATTTTTGAAAGAAAAGCAGTTTTACTAAATGAAGATAATGTTGTACACGGCCGTGTACATTTTTAGGAGGTTTTCAGCAGTTTTTGAGTCAAATCTGGTTCTAATTTAACTCAAAAACTGTGGTTCTAAATACTAAATCAAGTCGAGCCACTAACATTAATAAGGAACATTTGAAACAACAGTTAAGTTGTTCAGATCCTACAATATTATATATCATATAAGTTTACTTTACAAAGTTAAACATGAGGTTAAGTCCCTACAATTTACATATTATATAAATTTACTTTATGAGATTAAATATTATGGCTGCAACTTTACAATTTAAATGTCATACAAATACAAAATTATGTGTGAGGTTAAGACCCTACGATATTCTACATTCTACAAGTTTATAGAAACTCCAGTACTGGTCCAGGTGTTCTCCTTACGTTGGCCAGGTAATCCCTCTCCCAGGCCCGGCCGACCCCCCAGTCCTTCCTCTCTCCGCTCAGAGCCGTCAGAGCCGAGACTTTGGCCCGAACCTCCAGCATGTCGGACGGAGGGATGTTCTTCACGATCTGTCTCGCCCACCACCTGGCAGCAGGAGACAACTTTTATTCTGAAGGTGCAGATGAGGGAGGGCTTTTATTGTGAAGGTGAGGAGAAAGAAAAGTTGAGTTGGAGGCTTCAGTCAGAGTCAGAGGATGAAAATATACAAAACATCTGGTTGATCCATAACTAACTTCACAAACCAGAACACTCGTTCATGTTGTTCTACTGAGAAGATCCTGAGCTGCACAGTCTTGTTTTAAATATAAACTGTCAAAAATTCATGAAAATTAACTGTTTTATACAATTTACTTACAAAACTGGCTAAAACTGTAAATAATATTCATATCAAAGTTTACTCAGTTTTACTCTTTTTGGGGTTTTTCTCAACCATTTTATTCCTAAATTTCAAAACTGATTTCTCAATATAGAAATAACATAAAATAGCATAAAATATCTATTATTATTTCTATATTAAAAATTGATTTCTGAAGGAGGAATAATAGAAACAATATATATTTAAATATAGGAATAAAATGAAATAATATAAAATCATTTTAGAAAATACATTTATTCCGATAATCAGAAATGATTTCTAAATATCGGAATAATATAAAATAAAAAAAATAATTTCCTTTCTATATTTAAAACATAAAATATATAATAATAATTTAAAACTACATTCTTATATTTAAACAGCTTATATATATATATATATATATATATATATATATATATATATATATATATATATATATATATATAAAAATAATATAATATAAAATAATAAAAAAAAAATATTAAATATCAAAATTTATTTCTATATTAAAAACAGATGTTTTAATTATTGGACAATAATAAGATAAAAAACATTTTAATCCATAATCAGAATTTATTTCCGCAGAATTTTAAAGAATAATTTTAAAAGAAATGAATTTCTATATTCAAATCTGATAATATAAAATATATATTTTAAAATTATTTTATTTCTATATTGAAAAATGATTTTTCAATATAAGAGTAATATATTAAAATAAAATACCTGAAAAAACATTTTAATCCTATATTCAAATTAATTTCTGAATTTAAGAATAATATAAAATTATAATATTTCAAAAATATATATTTATTCAAATCTGATTTTTGATTTTATGGGAACGAATAAAATAAAATAATTTTAAAACTATATTTATTCCTGTAATGACAGCTGATTTCTGGACATGTATGACCAGACATCCGTGTTCTGACTCTCTGACCTGCGGTGCAGCATCACCGTGATGTTGTGGAACTGGGACAGAGCTGCCGGCGGCGTCGGCCAATCAACGCTCTTCCCGTAGTCGGCCGTCGTCCGGACGCCGGCGAAGCGACGCTCCACCTCCCAGAAATGAGCCTTAACCTTAAAACGCTTGTACACGCCCATGATGGTGTAGACCGCCCTCATCCTACGACACCTGCTGCGAGCCAACGCACCACGCCACACCTGTAGGAACACGGGAACACGGCAAGGACACGGAGAAGAACAGGAACGTGTTAAAGACACGTCTCAGTAGGTCAGGGATAGAGCAGTGGTGTTTCATTGAGTCGGAGACGTGATCGACTTCAACACGTCTGAACTCTGGATCTCGTTAATTATCTCCATCATCATTACAGGAAGTTCAGATTGAAGCTGGCAGATGAGTTTCAGTCGAACACAACCAGGAGATATGGATTCCTGAGAAGGAACCAGTGGAAATATCGTCCTGGTGATTAACTGCAACACGAGATCTGATCAGGATGTTCAATTATCTGTCAGATCAATACAGCAAAGAACAACAGCCACAGAGTTTGAAGGTTCAGCTTCTCAGATCAGCTTCATGTGGTTTAAAATCCATTACAGCAGGATGACAGGAAATATAAAGCTGTTTTTTCTCACTAATTATGTCTCAGATTCGGTTTAAAATCAATGCATCCTTTTCAAAATAAAAGCACTGATTTTAAAAACAGCTGTTGAGATCAGATTCTGCGTCTCAAACCAGCTTTGACTGTGGTTTAACCCTCCTGTTGTTGTCATTTACATGCAACAAAAAATATTGTTTCCTTGTCTAAAAAAAAATCCAAAAATTCAGCAAAAAAAATCCCCAAATTTCTGAAAAAAAATGTTCAGGAAGAAAATTCCAATAATTCCTTCAAAATTTCCCTTAAAAGTTTTATTTTAAAAAGTCCCCCAAATTCAGCAAGAAATTCTTGGAAATATTTTCAAAAAATGAGTAAAAATCCTAAAAATATCTAAAGTGATTCCATATATATCAGCAAAACTTCTAATATTTTCGTTAAGATCATTCACAAAAAATCAACCAAAATCCAGCTAAATTCGCTGGATTTTGGTGGATTTTTTGTGAATGATCTTAAAGAAACATTTTTAACATTTCTTTTTTTCTACCAAAAGATGTTGAAAAATTTCCCAAAAATGTTGAAAATGTGGACATCAGACGTTTTACTGTGAAAATATTTTTTCTTCCACGTTTTCAGACTTTGAAACGGGTCAATTTTGACCCGCAGGACGACACGTGGGTTAACACTAAAGACAGCCGAATGACAGTAAATACAAATGTATTTTCTCGTTAATTATTAAAGTTAGTGTTACAGGAAATGAGGATAAAAACTGGCAGATGAATAAATAAATATAAACATTCACCAGACAAACTACGGTTTCTGGTCTGGAAACTGGGAGAAATAATATAACAGCAGGACATGATTTGATCAGGATGTTAAATTAGCTCTCCAACTAGTTTTAGATCAATACATCCTCTTCAAAATAAAAGCGCAGATTTTGAAAACAGCTGTAGCGATCAGATGCAACATCTCAGATCAGCTTTGTGTGGTTTAATACTGACAACAGTAAATATAAAGCTGCTTTTCTTATTAAACTTCCAAGTTATTGTTACAGAAAAATGAAATATAAAAAATCAAAACTCAAATTAGGTGCCAGGTTGATGCATACCCTTCAAAATAAAAGCAGAGATCAGCGGTTCAGCATCAGAATAACTGAATAATTCTGATGTTTCAGGACATTTTAATTTCCTTATTTCACCGTATATGTTTTTGCTGCAGTATATTTGCATATTTGACACTTTATTTTCCACTTTAGTACATTTTTACTCACAATATATTTTCCACTTTATTGTGTGTCTTGTCTCTTAGTATATTTTTCTTATTTCTTATCTTACTTTACCGGATATTTCTACTTGTTGTGGTGTTAGTCGCTGTACTCTTCCTGCTTTCTATTCTGTTCTATTTTGTTCTATTCTATTCTATTCTATTCTATTCTATTCTATTCTATTCTGACAGTAAATCCTGAATCCGTGTTCCTGTTTCCTGACCTTCTGCAGGAACAGCACCAGGATGGGGATGAGGGCGGCCCTCTCCTGCTCCAGACTGAACAGAGATCTCGGCGTTCGTACGAACAGCTTGGTGTGTCCATACGCCACGTCGTCCTGGAAACCGTGCTGGGTGACGATGGCCTCCACGGCCTCCCGGTCGGAGCCCATCAGGTGGTTTGGCCAGGTGTACTCACAGGTCATCTTATACCTGAGCAATGAGAGCAGGAAGTCTTTAACCCTCGTGTTGTCCTGCCAATCATAATTGATCCGTTATAAAGTTTGAAAATGTGGAAGAAAAAATATTTTCACAGTGAAACTTCTGATGTCCACATTTTCAACATTTTTGGGAAATCGTTGAACATTTTTTGGTGGAACATTCACAAAAAATCTACCAAAATCCAGTGAATTTCGCTGTGAAAATATATTTTTTTCCACATTTTCAAACTTTAAAACGGGTCAATTTTGACCCGCATGAGAACATGAGGGTTAAATGAAAGATAAATCCAGTGTAGACATTGTTCATCTGGTACACCAGGAAAAGTGTCAACTTCCCGGATCTTCATGTCTTCTTACCGCTGCAGGAAGCGAGCGTACGGCTGCCTGTAGGCGAAGCCGGCCCGGCGGACCATCACGTTCTCCAGCAGGCCCAGGTACGCCACCTGGTGCTGGCAGCGGGCGTCATCCAGCAGCACCGGAGACTTCATCTCGTTGGGTTTGATGCAACGAACGTAGTAGGGCTCCTGATACACAACCAGATCAACTTTCAGTAAAGATGCTTTGATTTGCTCTAACAGACGTTATTGGAGGCTGCACAGTGGATCAGTGGGTAGCATTGTCGCTACCCATTTGCTGATTTTTTAGATTTTTTTTCCAGACAAGGGAACAATATTTAACAGGAATATTTATTTAACAAGAGGTTTAAAGCAAAAAGAAACCAACTTTTTTTCACATATTTTTCACCTCACTCGTGTTTTATCACCTGCACAAACTTGCGTCCGTCTTCCCGTTTTCCTCGCCGCTGTGTGAGGAAATAAACTGTAAACTGTCGCCGAGCTGCTGAACTAGCAGACCGAGTTCAGTGACCTTAATCAGAGGATTTCTACAGACAGCTGAGCCTCACAACAACATCCAGCTGGGAGCTTATTAACAGCACAGCGAACGCCAACACAGAAGACGGAGACCCTGAACCTCGACGGGATCCTCTGAGGACACGACGTCCTGACTTCCACTGTCTGAAAGTCTCCGTCAATGAAAGACCAACAAGATGAACAAAGTGAGGAGTTCCTCACATCCGTCATATCAGTGGTGGAACTCAGAACATCCTGATCAAGTTCTTTAGCCCCCTAAATAAATCCAAGATATTTAATATTTAGGATCAGAGAACATTTTCCAGATAATACACAGTTCAAGTACATTACAGGTATTAAAATCAAATGTATCATTAGAGGGTAAATGTAGTGTTAGAGGGTAAATGTAGTAGTAGAGGGTAAATGTAGTATTAGAGGGTAAATGTAGTGTTAGAGGGTAAATGTAGTACTAGAGGGTAAATGTAGTATTAGAGGGTAAATGTAGTACTAGAGGGTAAATGTAGTGTTAGAGGGTAAATGTAGTAGTAGAGGGTAAATGTAGTTTTAGAGGGTAAATGTAGTATTAGAGGGTAAATGTAGTGTTAGAGGGTAAATGTAGTACTAGAGGGTAAATGTAGTAGTAGAGGGTAAATGTAGTATTAGAGGGTAAATGTAGTGTTAGAGGGTAAATGTAGTACTAGAGGGTAAATGTAGTTTTAGAGGGTAAATGTAGTACTAGAGGGTAAATGTAGTGTTAGAGGGTAAATGTAGTAGTAGAGGGTAAATGTAGTTTTAGAGGGTAAATGTAGTATTAGAGGGTAAATGTAGTGTTAAAAGGTAAATGTAGTGTTAGAAGGTAAATAATAGATAATTAGCATCTGTAGCATCCTGTCACTAATTATGTTCTCCCTTTATAACACCTGTCTAAGCAGGTAAAACATCCCTGAATCTGATTCTGATCTTAGAGGTTGAATCAGAACATCCTCCATCAGATGTCTTTCTATTTTTACCTCCACTCAGCTGTGGTTTCAGGAAACTGTTTGTGAGGCTGCAGGTGCTTCAGCTGCTGAAGGAAGGAAATGTTTCATCTGGGGAGTTTCCTTCACTTTACCTCTGAGGTCTCCTGACAGCAGGACATCCCAGAATAACCACAGAAATGTCAGCCGTCAGTCAGATGGATGAGGCCAGCAGAGGTCAGCAGCACGAGGGAGGAACTGAACCGTCTCAGAAATATCAGTAAAAAGGTGGAACTGGATATGATTTTACACATATTCTAATATTCTAAAATATTTCTCCAAAATGAACTAAAATTGACTGCATGTGTGTCAAAATGACTGTAAATTAGTCTAAAAGGACTTGAAATTGGTTCAAATAGACTTGAAATGTGTCCAACGTGACAACGTGTCCAAAATGACTGAAAATTTGATCAAAAACTGTCCTAACTGATTGAAATCTTGACCAAAACGATGAAACTTGGGCACAATACCGAAAATCTTGCTAGAAATTAGAAAAATTTGTCCAAAATAACAACAAACCTGTCTAAAAGTGAAAACACCGTGTCCAAAATTAATACAAATGGGTCCAAATAGACTGAAAAACTGAGTCTGAATCTGTTTAAAATGAAAAAAACTAATCCACAAGAACTCAAAAATGGTCCAAATAGACTCAAAATGTCTCCCAAGTGAATTCAAACTTGACTGAAATTACAAATTATTGTCCTCAATGACTCAAAATTAGTCTAAAATGAATAGAAATGTGTCCAAATTTACTATGAATCTGCCGAAAATGCCTCAGGACTTGTTTAAAATGACAAAAACTTTGCTGAAATCACTCAAAAAGGGTCCAAACTGACTTGAAAGCGTCCAATGTGACTCAGACTTGTGTCAGTTGAATTGGTAGTATCATGATACTGCCACCTCCATGCTTGACAGTAGGTATAGTGTCCCAAGGAGTCAAAGATAAACCAGAAGATTGAAACCACAATAACTGAACTGAGGTGGAAATTAACAAATTAAACTAAATATTAACATTTCTGATGGTATAGTCATGATCCAACAGACTGTACTCGTATATAATGACAAAAAAAAATATTAAGTAACTCAAAAAAAATCTCCAAAATTTGTCAAATTGTTCAAAGTTATGAAAAATCTGACATAAATAACTCAAAACTTGTCCAAACTGACTCTAAAATTGTCCAGAATGACAGAAAATCTCCAAAATTACTCAGAAATGACTAAAAATATGACAAAAATTACTCACTTTTTCTCCAAAATGGCACAAAAACTTGACAGAAATGATTCTGTATTTATCTATAATGACAAAAAATCTTCAGTGACTCCAAACAATCTCCAAAGTGAGACAAGAATTGTTAAAAAAAATATTTAAATCTGACACAAATGACTCAAAAGTTCTCTAAAATAATCCACAATGATTCAAAATCTGACGAAAATGGCTCAAAAATTCTCAAATGAGTCAACAATTCTCCAAAATGGCCCAAAAATGGTCCAAAATCACTTAGACTTTGCTAAAAGAGTCCAAAACTATAAAACTGGCTTAAAATCTAACAACAATGGCTCAAAAACTCTCAAAAATAGATCAGAAAATTGTCCAAAATGGTCCAAAAATGGTCCCAAATCACTTAAATGTTGCTGAAAGTCAGTTCAAAACTATAAAATTGGCTTAAAATCTGACAGAAATGGCTCAAAAATTCTCAGTGAGCCAACAGTTCTCCAAAATGCCCCAAAAATGACTCAAAAATTCTCAAAAAAACTCAGAATATTACCAAAAATGGCTCAAAAATGGTCCTAAATGACTCAGTAATTTACAAAAATAACATTAAATCTTTCAAAATGACTTGAACTTGTACAAGAATGATTGAAAACGTTTAAAAACTTAATTTAAAGACTGACTGTGTCAACATGCAGGTTGACAGTTTTTCCCAATATATAATAATTTTATTTAGTACTTAATAAATAAATGAAAGAACCAATATGCCTGATTGTTTTTTCAGTGACACATTCCAGCTTTTGTCAGTCTCAGCGCTACAAATCTAAGCCACAGCTTCCCCCTGGGAGGTCAGAAGAGGAATCGTGAAGTTAATCACAGCAGGAACTACTGACCTTGCAGGCCAGTTTGTCAACCAAAGCCACAATGGAGTTCTTGAAGAGGGTGGCGGCGGTCAGAGGTCGCTTGGTGACCTCTGTGATGCTCAGCTGACCATCTGGCCACATCTCCTTCAGGACCGGGTTGGAACTACGAGGCCAGAGAAGGAGGGCAGAGAGCAGGAAAAGGACAGCGGTAAGTAGGCCGGCAGAAGAAACTCATTTATACACTTAACCCAGATATTCAAGTGGAAAAACACCGACTGCATTTGGCACCTGTTGTACATAAGACGCTTGAAATCCTGGAAAAGAAGGTCCTTGTTCTTGTCCAAAAAGCCCTCGACGGAATATCTGAATGGAGAGGATAAGAAGTAGTTCAGGAGAAGGAGGACGATGCTAAAATTACAGAAAGTAGCACAGTTTGAATGATTCGGTCTGCAGGCGACGGATTAACAGCTGCTGAGTTCATCCACAGACTGGAAACACTGGAGGTTCACCAGACTTAGACCAGCTCTAGGATGGCTCTGGACTGCAGGTTGGAGACTTGTTTTGCACTAGTTTTGAACTGGTTTAGATGTTTTTTAACTGTTTTTAGATGGTCTTTGGCTTTGGTTTTGGACTGGTTTATAGCTTTGGTTTTGGACTAGTTTTGGGCTGGTTTTAAACTTTTTATGGACCTGTTTTTAGACTTATTTTGGACTGGTTTTGGACTAGTTTTAGGCTGGTTTGTCGCTTTGGTTTTGGACTGGTTGTGGACTAGTTTGTGGCTTTGGCGTTGGATTGTTTTTGGATTGGCTGTGAACATTTTTGTTTTCTTTTACTAGTTTTGAGAGTGCCTGTGGGTTTGGGTTTAGACTGTTTTGGACTGGTTTTGGAGATAAAAGGACCTAATCTCTGCCTTTTCTACTGGTTTGGTTCAGAAGCAGCTTCAGTTCCATAAACCAGTAGGATGAATGAACCTCAGTCACTGGAAGCTTCACCACTTTAAACAGAACATCTTTTATATGCAGGAAAACTGTGATAAAAGAGTTTTAATATGAGTCAAAGCAGCAAACTGAGAATATACAGTAAAATATTTCATTTTACAGATATTTGCTGTTTTCACTGTTTTTAACGTATTGTTCTGGCACTGCCTCAAATTTTCATATGCTCTTAATGGATTATTTTTTACAGTTTATAGCTGTTGGTTCAACAAAGCGTCAGAAGTGAAGAAGCTGAAGAAGCCTCTCGGATGAAGGTGAGACCAAAGAACCAAAACAGAAGTCCAGGTGCTTCTCACTGAAGCGCTGAAGATTCGTACGATCTGAGAATCTAAACAGACGTATTTAAAAGGATTAGTGGGAGATCAGTGGTGGAAGATAGAAGGTTCAAGACTCCTTCAGAGGAGTCATAGGAGTCTTGGTGGCCTCCCTCTCTAGTCTCTCAAGTCTTGAGGATGTCCTGCTTTAGTCAGATTTATTCATGTACCATCTTCCTTCCATTTCTTAATGATGGATCTAACTGGACTCCAGGAGATCTTCAGGAACTTGGAAATGTTCTCGTATCGTCCTGACTGATGCTTTTCAACAACCTTTTCTCAGAGTTTCTTGGTTCTTTAGTGTTCATGGTGTAGTTCTATCCAGGAGAACTGATCCACCAGATCCAAGAGTCTTTATTCTACAATCAATCATCTTTATTTCATTCATTTTATGACTTTTAGCACCAACTAGCTGCACTTTACAGTTTATATTTTTAATTAACTGACAGTATGTTTTAGAAACCTGTTGTCCCTTTGGAATAACAGAGTCTTTTTTGTGAATTCTTGTCTAAAATATCAAATCATCAGACCATGATTCAGCCTTCAGAATCACTAAAACGAGAAAACTTTCTAACATTTCTATATCTGCTGCACCTATAAACCGTCCTACTAGAGTAAATCAGCTTCCTCTCTCTGCTAGAGCTCTCCTTGGCCTCATAACGGACTGAAAACACGTCACATGTCGGCTGCATGTCTCTGACTGTGTCCTCGGCTGTCACATCTGCAGGCTAGCGATGACAGATGTGTCCTCTTGGCTCACGAAGCCGCCTGACCTGGGAAAACTCACCACGAGAGGCAGAGTGTGAAGGAACAGAGGAACACAACAACAAGGACAGGACAGACAGCCGCCTCCAGAGACCAGGGCATCGTCACGGGGACGTATATTTATGTATGAAGGTCAGGGACAGGGCCGAGGACGAGGTGAGATCCAGAAGATGTCTCGTACATGAAGCTGTGGCTGAGATACATCTTCCCTCAAAGTGCTGTATGTGCAGGTTGAAACCCTGCCGGGAATTCAGAGGCAGGTGAGGAAGGAGGAGGAAGTAGGTCAGAGCTGAGACGGTTCGCTGGTGAAAGGAGGCCGGCGGCCGCTGAGGACGAGGGTATATTTAGCCGGTCAGGATCAGATGGGATGGGACAGGAGACGCTGCCACCAGGAAGCAGAAGACGAGAGGCGACAGCTCGGCTGAAGAGACGGAGGAGGACATCTGTCAACACCTAAAACCTGGAGGGACGGAGCTGCACCTACAGACCCTCAGAACTAAACGTATACCAGTCACAAATTTCAAATAATCCATGTAGAAAATCCTAAAACATACAGTTGCTGTATAAATGTTCTTGTCCTGAGACCAAATCTGAAAAAACTAGGAGAGAAAAGAATGTTTAAAAATATTTTTCAAAAATGCCATTTTTCTCTTGTCCCACCCCCCTGATGACCAAACTGAATCTCAAGTAAAAAGTAAACCTTTTTTTGGTTTTATTTTTTTCATTGATGTCTCTGTAATTGTTGGAACATTTTTTTTAATCAACATAATATTTTAAATAATAATTATTATTCATGGAACGTGTCGCACAACATGTTAGCAGAACGTGTTGATGGTGTTTTTGTCATTTTGTGTCTCATTTTTGTTGTTTCCTGTCTTGTTCTTGTCGTTTCCATCATCAACAGTGTTCCTACAGAATGTGTAGAGCAAAGCTATGTCCTCTCTTCTATTTTCCATCTTTTCATCCCATTGTCAGCCTTGATTGAATGTCTCCCTCCAGCTCATATTATCAGGATCAGACTAATTCTTTGGACTGTTTTCCATCAGTCAGTTTGTCCTCTTGGTCAGCAGTAACAGCAGCTAAATATCTAGCTTCTACTGCTGAGAAAAAGATCACATTAGCATGGATTAGAGTAGAGTTAGCAAACAGCACAGAAAACATGGAAGAAGAAGCTGAGCCCATCAATACCTATTATTGATCAATGTGGAGCAGAAAACTGGAAAAGAGAAGCTTGATTTTTCAAACACTTTGAAGCCTAAATATCTTCCAGTTCTGGAAGGAACCTTCTATATTATCTGAAATGACTCGTAATGAGTTAAAGTTGCTCTAAATAAAGCAAAGTTGTTCTATATTAATTAAAGTTGTTCTATATTAAAGCTGCTCTGTATTAGTGAAAGTTGCTCTATATTAGTGAAAGTTGCCTCATTAAATGTAAATCTGAACATATAAATATCTTTTCAAGTGTCAAACTGAACTCCCAGAATGCAGCAGAGATCCATCGACCACATCAGAAAGTCTTTTTATAAATGATTCATTTTTCATGCACAGATCACAGATATTTCATGGTTTGCAAACGTCACTGCTTTGAAGTAGCTTCTTTTCTTCCTATTTTTATGTTGATGTTTGAAAACAGATCAGATTAGATTAGATCAGCTCCATTTGAACCAAACGGACACGTGGACGTTAATCATCAGTGATATGATCTGATTCTATTAAACTGTTTGAGTCTCAGTGAACCTTTCCTCTACTTCTTCTATCTGGTCACACAGGCACTAGATTGTCTCCTCGTCTGCCTCCTCCTCGTCCTCCTGACACATTAAAGTCCGTCCTCCTCTGGATCGAGGCCACGTGAGCCGATAGGATGTTGGGGAATCAGAGTCGTGACGAGGAATCAGCTGGTCTGGAGCCTCAGCATCTTTAAATCCAGTCACAGGAGGATGAAGAGGAGGAAACTAAGAGATGCTTATTCCTGCTCTAACATCACATTATCACATATTATATATTATAAGTAACACGTTATATATCACATAAAACATCTCTGATTTACCTGGAATTTACAGAGCAATAAATACGGATATGTAGAAAGATATCTGGGACATCTCAGCTGGAGATATATAATACTTTACAAGATATACAGAGGTCAACTTTAACTCATACAGAGCAACTTTAACTTAATTTTAAAATAAATTTTAAAATAAGTAATAAATAACATTATATTTAATTTTAAAACCCTTTTATTTAAATATGCAAAATAATTATTAATAAATGATATAAATTATTTAGTTTTACATTAATACTTAAATAAATGTTAAAATAAGTGACAAATAATAACCATACATTTCATATTAAAATAGATTTAAAAAGATTACTTAAAATAATTATTAATAAATTAAACTAATTATTCTACATTTTACATTTATAATGCTGTAAATTCAAAATAGATTTTATTTTAAATGAATGAATTATTTAAAATTATTATGAATAACTATTTAAAATAAATGATTTATTTTAAAATCTGTTTTAAAATAAATAATAATAAAAATTTTGTTTTAAAATATTTATTAAAATTATTGAAAATAATTATTAATAAAATAAATCAATTGTTTCAATCTGTAAATTTATAATGATATAATTTAAATCTAATTTATTTCAAATCAATAATTTAGTGTTAATAATTATTCATAATTATTTAAAAATAATAATGATAATAATAATAAGTTCTATTTTGAAATAAACGTTAAACAATTACTTTCAGTAATGATTGATAAATTAAATATATTATTTTAATTTTTTAATTTATAATGCTATAAAGTGAAAATATAATTTATTTTAGTTAATAAATTATTTAAAATAATTATTAATAATTACTTAAAATAAATAATTTACTAAAAAATTAAAACAAATAATAAAAATTATAAATTATATTTTAAAATAAATTTTAAAAAATATTTAAAGTTATTTTACATTTATAATGCCATAAATTTAAAATATCATCAGAAATGTCTTTCATTCAGACTGAATAAAAGACATTTCTGAGTACTGTCTCCTTCACAGAACTGCAGGACTTTAGATGAAAAATGAAGCCCAGAGAGTTAAAAGTTGTTGTTCTGAGGTTCAAACTTCAGATCAGTAAATCTCTACTGGAACCTCTGGGACACAAACTCTTTAATAGGATTACAGTATTTTCCTCCTGAACTCAACATTTTTCTTCCACAAAGAGGCTGAAAAGACGATTAGAACAAAGAGGAAAACGTGACTCACGTGACGTCTCCGGCGTAATGTCGGATCCGGAAGTGCTTCTGGAAGTCCATGGTTTTATCAGTGGGGCTGAGCTGGAGTCAGAAAAACACAGATTATCTCCTCACATTTCAAATACAGAAAAACGCAGATTATCTCCTCACAGCTAAACTACAGAGAAACAGAGGAAACAGTCTGGAGATGCTGGTGGTTAAAATGCAGCTTTATGAAGTCTGAGGAGAGAAAACAGTGGAGGAAGTCTGCTCTCTGCTGACACAAACACAAAACTACACTTCAGATGTGAAAAGAACTGCAGATTTGAACTGACTTCATGTTTTAGACTAAAAATACAATCAAAATATACATATTAATATTAATAATTTTATCAAGCAATCAAGGGACATGCAGGCACGCTTTGTTCAGAGAAGGTATCCACAGAAGCTGCTGTCTCAAGCTCACACTAGAGCGTTGTCTCTAAAGAGGACTGAACTGCTCACTCCCAAACCTAAAAATGTCCAAGCACAAAAGCCGTTTTTTGTTACACGTTACAGTAAGGAGGCTATCTTGGTCAAAAAGGTTATACAAAAAAATTGGGATATTATTGTGAGTGATCCTCTTTTAAGACAGGTGTTCCCTGAGCCCCCAGGAGTAAGTTTCCGAAGAGCTCCTACAATCAAGGACAGATTAGTTAGGAGCTATCTTCCTTCATCTAAACCCACTACATGGCTTTCCCGTCCAAAAGGGAACTTTCCTTGTGGCCACTGTAGGTATTGTGATAACTTGATAAAAACTAATACTTTTATAGACATTGGTAAGAGCAGAACTTATTTCATTAACTCTTTTGTCAACTGTCAAACAACCCATGTAGTGTACCGCCTCCAATGCCCATGTGGATGTTTTTATGTGGGGCTTACTAAAAGAAGGTTGAGGGATAGGGTGGCTGAACACTGCTATGCCATTCGCTCAAAAAACCAAAACTACCCCATGGCAAGACACTATATGGATATACATGACTGTAATGACTCTACTCTAAAAGTGTTGGCACTTGAAGTTATCACTATGGATGCAAGGGGCGGTGACAAAGTCCTCCGCCTTAGGCAGAGGGAAGCTTACTGGATACATGAACTTAGTGCCACAGTGTACCCTGGCCTCAATGAAGATTTTGACCTTTCTTGTTTTTTGTAAAATCTTGAGTTTTTCTGTTAAATTTGTATTCTCTTGTAAACTCCTGCTCTCTGTGCCCATTGTCTACATCTAGAGCTTGACAAAGGTATTACATCAGACCTGTCAGTCATGTGACTGCACACCTGGAGACATTGACTATAATTAGGTGCTCTCTTTGTCTGTGAGTATTCACATCCTGATGAAGGCGTAAGCCGACACGCGTTGGTGTGCTTTTTAATGTTCCTGGCCCTCCATTAAAAATCTTCATATTTGCAAACGATGAGTGCCTGGACCTTCTCTTTTGTGGACTATACATATTAATATATTTGCACCAACATTTTTTTGCATGTTTAATTAATTCATTAATTAATTAAATTTCTAATAATATTCATCTATTTATAATATTTTAAACATTTATATTATACAAATTCTATTCTATATACTATAAGAATTTATATCAAAACAATAATTATTTTATGATTATTTATTGCATTTATTATTGTTTTCTTAAATTGCTAACTAAACCAACCAAATTTCATTTAAAGCAACAACATTCAATCATCTTTCATAACTTCAATTTAGATAGTTATTATTAATTATTATTACATAATTTATTATTATTATTATTATTATTATTATTATTATTATTATTATTATTACCAAAAGGGCCTGAAGGTCTTCCACATGTGGATTTATAGGTTTCCCTGCTACCTGGATCATCCACCCATCCATTATCTATACACCACTTAATCCTCACTAGGGTCATGGGGGGGCTGGAGTCTATCCCAGCTGACTCAGGTGAAGGCAGGGGACACCCTAGACAGTTCACCAGTCTGTCACAGGGCTACATACAGAGACAAACAATCACTCTCACATTCACACCTACGGGCAATTTAGAATAATCAATTAACCTCAGCATATTTTTGGACTGTGGGAGGAAGCCGGAGAACCCGGAGAAAACCCACGCATGCACAGGGAGAACATGCAAACTCCATGCAGAAAGATCCCGGGAAAGCCGGGACGTGAACCAGGGATCTTCTAGCTGCAAGGTGAAAGTGCTAACCACTACGCCACTGTGCAGCCCGTTACCTGGATCATGTGTTTGTATTTTGTAAAAATACAAACACATGATCCAGGTGTTCACTGGAAACTGTCAGCATCTCTAATTTATTAAAAAAATCAGATTTCTCTGATTTTGTCCTCCTGAGTTGCCGTAAGTCAGTAAAGTTCATCACCAGCAGATTATCACTTCCTCCTCAGTCATCTGAAACTTAAACATCCTTTTTTTTAACCCTCATGTCGTCCCGTGGGTCAAAATTGACCCGTTTTAAAGTTTGAAAATATGGAAAAAATAATATTTTCACAGTGAAACTTCTGATGTCCACATTTTCAACATTTTTGGGAAATCTTTGAACATTTTTTGGTGGAAAAAAAGAAATGTTAAAAATGTTTTTTAAGAACATTCACAAAAAAAAAAAAATCAACCAAAATCCAGTGAAATTTTGCTGGATTTTGGTTGTTTTTTTGTGAATGTTCTTAAAGAAAATCTTAGAAGTTTTACTGATATATATGGAATCACTTTAGATATTTTTAGGATTTTTTGGGAAGATTTTTACTCATTTTTTGAAAATATTTACAAGAATTTTCTTGCCAAATTTGGGGGATTTTTTAAAATAAAACTTTTAAGGGAAACTTTTAAGGAATTATTGAAATTTTCTTCCTGAAGGTTTTGCAAATTTTCATAAATTTGGAGAATTTTTTTGCTGAATTTTTGGATTTTTTATAGACAAGGACACTATATTTTTTGGTGCTTGTAAATGAAGACAGCAGGAGGGTTAAACCTTTTCTTCTGTTTCATGCTGAGCAGCTAGAGATGTTCTGCTTTTCCAAACAGAGAAACCTTCCAGATGTTATCTCCAGACGTGTCTGTCCAGCATGAAGGAAAGGAGCTGACCTTTCGTGAGGTGTAGTGAGGATGCTGAGACAGTTTGGTGTCCATGCTGTCCAGACAGACGGTGTCGGTCACTTTGCCCACGCTGAGACACGCTTCGTCCAGGATGGAGATGATGCCTTTGTGAGGCTGCTCCACCAGGTCCACGATGATCTGGTTGTTGAAGTAATCGATCTGCAGGAAGACAGGAGAACTGGGAGGTTAAAGGAATAAAAACTGGACTGTATGTGTTTTGTTTTATTCAGCTTCATGGTTCAGTGATCACAAAATGCATCAGGAAATATTTAGACTATCGTTGAAAAGTTTGCTTTTCTCTCAAAAATAAGGACATTTCTAAGTGACTCCAAACTTTTAAACAGTAGTATACATCAATTAAAGTTGCTCTATATTAGTTAAAGTTGCTGTGTATTAATTAAAGTTGCTGTGTATTAATTAAAGTTGCTGTATATTAGTTAAAGTTGCTCTATATTAGTTAAAGTTGCTCCATATTAGTTAAAGTTGCTCTGTATTAGTTAAAGTTACTCTATATTAGTTAAAGTTGCTCTATATTAGTTAAAGTTGCTCCATATTAGTTAAAGTTGCTCTGTATTAGTTAAAGTTGCTCTATATTAGTTAAAGTTGCTCCATATTAGTTAAAGTTGCTCTGTATTAGTTAAAGTTGCTCTATATTAGTTAAAGTTGCTCCATATTAGTTAAAGTTGCTCTATATTAGTTAAAGTTGCTCTATATTAGTTAAAGTTGCTCTGTATTAGTTAAAGTTGCTCTATATTAGTTAAATTTGCTCTATATTAGTTAAAGTTGCTCTATATTAGTTAAAGTTGCTCAAAACTGAGTTGAAGTTGCTCTATATTAGTTAAAGTTACTCTATATTAGTTAAAGTTGCTCTATATTAGTTAAAGTTGCTCTATATTAGTTAAAGTTGCTCTATATTAGTTAAAGTTGCTCTGTATTAGTTAAAGTTGCTCTATATTAGTTAAATTTGCTCTATATTAGTTAAAGTTGCTCTATATTGGTTAAAGTTGCTCTATATTGGTTAAAGTTGCTCTATATTGGTTAAAGTTGCTCTATATTGGTTAAAGTTGCTCTATATTGGTTAAAGTTGCTGTATATTAGTTAAAGTTGCTCTACATTAGTTAAAGTTGCTCTATATTAGTTAAAGTTGCTCTATATTAGTTAAAGTTGCTCTATTCTAGTTAAAGTTGTTCTATATTTGTTAAAATTCGTTCCATTTGAAATGGAAGAAATTCAAATTTAGTTTTTTCTTGTCCATGAGTTCTGCTGACAGAACACATCTGTGAGTTCTGGTTCCAGAGCTGAGGACTTTAAAAATGAACCGTAGTGGATGAAGAAGTGTTTCAGAGGGTAAATGCTTCTCACGTGCTGCCAGGTGATTCCTTCCCTCTGATACTCTCCCTGTTCCTGCTGCAGGATGAGTTCGATGAAAAGCTGCTGCAGCTTCTCGTTGCAGTAGTTGATGCAGAACTGCTCGAAGCTGGACGACGACAGAAGGAACAACGTTAGAACAACGACCATGACTCACATTCTGCAGAGAAACGTCAGAGCTGCCGACCTGTTGTTGTCAAAGATCTCAAAGCCATAGATGTCCAGCACGCCGATCACTGTGTTTTTCCCATGAAGCACCGGGTTGTAGTCCTTCACCTCGATGATGCTGTTGATGCGACTCACGATCCAACCGAACAGCCGCTCATAGAGAGCCTGCAGTAGAGAGATCAGCAGAATCAAAAAGATTTCATTTGGTCCTGGTTGTAGAGCTTTTTAGGACTGGTTTCAGACTGTCTTGGGCGGATCTTTTTTTTTTAACCCCAAGAACACCAAACCTACCATCAAACATGGTGGTGGCAGTATCATGCTCTGTGGAACACGTTTAATATCCTCAGATGAGATGAATCAACAACTCAAAAATTATTTAAAAAAAAAACTGTGAAAATGACTGAAAAGTGGTTCAAAGTGACTTAAAAATGGCCCAAATTGATCTAAAAGTTTCGCAAAATGACTTAAAATCTGTCCTAAATGACTAAAAATGTGTCAGAAATGACTCAAACTTGTCCAAAATGACTAAAAGTTGCTCAAAATGGCTAAGAATTGGCCCAAAACAATTAAGAATTGGTGAAAAATTCCTCAAAATCTATGTATATTTTTGACCCAACAGATTTTGCTATATTTCCAGAAAGGAATAAAATACATGATACTTTTTCTTGTGACAAAGATTTGTGTGTTTCAACGATCCCAGAGTTGTAGGACTCATTATGAACCGAAGACTGCCATCATAAACATGGTCTTTCCTAGTAAACTTTAGTTCATGTCTGTACATAACATGTTTAATATCCTCAGAATCAACAACTCAAAAATGATTTAAAAAAACATCCAAAATGACTGAAAAGTGGTTCAAAATGACTTAAAAATTGTTCAAAATGGTTTAAAAATTGCCCAAAATGACTAAAAATCTATCCAAAAATGACAAAAAATGTGTCAAAAATGACTCAAATTTGTCCAAAATGACAAAAAAATGTCCAAAATGACTAAAAGTTGTCCAAAATGGATAAAAATTGGTCCAAAACAACCAAGAATTGGTGAAAAATTACTCAAAATGTGTCCAAAATGATAAAACCTGTCTAAGTTTACTCAGAAATAACTTGAATTTGTCCAAAATTACTTTTAAAATGGTTGAAAATGACTCAAAATTGGTCAGAAATGACTTAGTTAGTGGTAAAGAAATGGTTCCATCAGGATAGAATGACGGTTCTAGACTGGTCTCCCCAAAGTCCTGACTTAAACTTAGACCCATCAAGAACCTGTGGACTGATGAAGGAACAAGTCTGAGGCAGAAAGATGACATAAATTTGTTGTCTTTCTGCCTCAGACTTGAGTCAGTTAAATTGACAGTATAATGATACTGCCACCTCCATGCTTGACAGTTGGTTTACGGTTTGGAAGTGAACAAACTGAACCT
The DNA here is from genome assembly GCF_022539595.1 of Amphiprion ocellaris. Classification (NCBI taxonomy): domain Eukaryota; kingdom Metazoa; phylum Chordata; class Actinopteri; family Pomacentridae; genus Amphiprion; species Amphiprion ocellaris. The sequence goes on along the minus strand of NC_072780.1, from coordinate 33,697,858 downwards.
TGGCGAAGGCGTCTCGTCCGAAACAGGCGTCCTGCTCGCTGTGTCCTTTCTCGATGACTTCTCCTCCGCCGGTCGCCACCGTTCGGAACAGAAGACTCTTAGTGACGCTGTCTGGATCTGTGGACGTCAGCTCAGAGATGTGCTTCACGGCTTCCTGTCCGAGAACCTGAACGTTCTCACCGTCGCTCTCAAACTGAATATTACCCTGGAAAACAAACCAATAGTGTGTTTTTTTTAATCTGACGTTCATAGAAGTTTAATCCTGTAAGACAGGAGAGTCAAACCCATCTTAGTCCAGGTTCCACATCCAGTCCAAAAAACCCCAACAAAAACAAGACAAAATATTACAAAAATGAGACACCAAACAACAAAAGAACAAAGAACAATCTAGTATTTTACTTTCTGATCCAAACAACTTGTCATGGTCTAGAAATGATTTTAAATTTATAGTTTTACTAATTTACAATCTGCAGTTAATGTCTTCTCTGGAATTTTTACACTTTGAGGACCGGATTGGACCCTCTGGAGGACCTCTTTTGGCCCACGGGCCACATGCTGGACACCTTTGAAGAGGACAGTATAGATTCTAGTTTGGAGCTGGAAATGAATTGTTTTTCTTTGCAGTTTTGTATTTATTCATGCTGCCACTCTTCATAAACTGTATATTATATTTTATATTTGGCAATAATCATATTCTTTGTTATTTCTTTGACTTTGTGGATCTTTTAAGGTCATTTTTTTGTGCGTTATGTTTATTTTTGTACAAAGGAAACTGGATCAACCCTCAGAACTTACTGTTTTTACTCCTGTCTTGTTTTTCTTCACTGCACCACATTCAGGATCCTTCATCTGTAACCTTCCTTCTGCCTTTAATAAATCTTTCTTTAACCTACCAGCAGCAGGATGGAGGCCAGGATCTGGTAAATGGAGGAAATCTCCTCCTCTGAGAAGCCGATCACGCCCAGAGCGTTCATCACCGCTTTGTGGCTCGACCGGTCGTTGTTGGACGTCTGGAGAAAGAAAAACACTTCTTATGGGAGAAGGTTTTGCATTTTGTCTCTAAAATCCAGAAGAAGCGGCTGGATATGTTGAACTCACGGTGGCTGCAGCTCCTTCTCTGGTGTAAATATAAGCAGCAGCATCGTTCTGAAGGTGGAAGGACTCCAACATTTCATCTGAACCTCCTCGAAGTAGCTGAAAACACACAAACACATCTGGTGAGGACGGCTGGGTGTTCAGGTGAGCAGGAATCAGGACAGAAGTTAGACTGAAACCAACTCTGGCATCAAGCAACTGAAGATCTTCAACTAAAATATGAACAAAAGACATTTAAACGAACCAAAAACAGCCTGTAAACTTGCTTCTTCTTGTTACAGGAGTGATGGAGTGAATTAAAAAGTTGTATTTTAGTAAAGTAGTTTACTGTGAAGCTTCTTTCATAACCACATCTCATTAAATAGATGGGTTTGGAAAAAACAACTGAATCAACTCCAACAAAATCACTTGCATTATTAGAAAATTCACCAAAAAAAACAGGTTTACACAACACAAGTTTAGTCCAATAGAAATTATAGTTTAAAAGTTTAGAACATAAAAAATGCTGCCTGATGTCTTTTCTGGTTTAAAGTTAAAGATGCCAGAGAAATATATTATGTATATATATTCTTATGAAGATCATCTTTTTAACTGTAGTCGTTTCAGTTCTGCTCAGATGAGGAATAAATAACTATTAGTGTCTCTAATTTTGGCTAAAAATACCAGAGTTGCTTGAGTCAGTCACTTCCTGTTCAGTCATCTGGAACCCAACATCCTTTTCTGAGATAAACCTCATCACGTTTTATTTCTATTGTTGACCCCGTGGCGGTTCTTTCTGATCAGTAAACGTGTTCGATGTTGAGCAGAAGACTAGTACCTGGTAGAAGGAGTGGAAGTTCCTCTCTCCGTCCTGCTGCTGCACCACCCTGGACTGAAACAGGAAACAAGAATAATTAAACGGGTTTCAAGAAGCCTCGAACTTAAATACAGGAAACAGAGAAAATAATGAACCACCTGAAACTAACTGGATTCATGAGAGTTAAAACAATCGGTCCATTAAAAGAGAAATAAACAAGCCAACACAGTAAAAAAAACCTCTCCTTTCCTTTCACACGTTAATGAAAATAACACCGAAGAAACTCAGCCGGTTGATCCGCTGTCTGCTCGTTGAAAATTCTATGTATTAATGCAATATAGTGCTGCCGATATATATATATATGTATATGTATATGTATATGTATATGTATATGTATATGTATATGTATATGTATATGTATATGTATGTATATGTATATGTATATGTATATGTATATGTATATGTATATGTATATATATGTATATATATATATATATATATATATATATATATATATATATATATATATATATATATATATATATATGCATGCATATAAACTCTACCTATCAGCAGCACTATAATGTAGCAATGGCTTTTTAAGATGGTCATATTTATTTATTTTACTTTATTTATGAAATTATTTTTTATCTTTATGTTTATCTTTATTTTTATTTATACTTATTTTGTTTCATTATTTTTATCTTTACATTTAATTTTTTTATTTACTTTGTTTGTTTATTTTTTTATCTTTATTTATGTACTTTATTTGTTTTTTTTACTTTTTTTCCCCACCCTGTTTTCTGTGTGTTTGTTCATTATTTTGAGCCTGTTCATTTTGTTCCTGGTTTTCTTGCCAAAAAAAATTTTAAATATTGACAAAAAAGGAAAAAAAGAAAAAAAATCATCAGATATTCTGATATTTGGTCATTTTGCAAGAAAAAAAACACAAAAAATGTGAGAATTTGCAGCATTTCTTGCACCAATGTTATAAAAAGCTGAATATTTTGGGTTTTAGATTGCTGATCAGACAAAACAAGACGTTTAATGACGTATTCTTGGGTTTTATTTTGGTAATTTTTTTTCCACAATTCAAAATGAATCGATGATAAGAATAATCATTACCAATATTTATATTTAGTTTAAAGATACTGGTTAGCTCCACTTCCTAAAGGTTAACTGTGTGACTTTTTGAGGCAACATAAGACGGATTAAAGCTCTAATGAGGTCAGAGACGAGTCCTGAGTCCAAAAATAAAAAATGAAAGTAGCACACATGGTGCCTCTGTGGACTCAGCTGCTTCTTTTTATCATCAGAGATCGATATTTAACTGGACGGTTGCTGAGAAGGTCTTTGCTGTCTGGTTCTGAAGGATTAATAACAAAAACCTCACACAGACTTCTGGTGTTTCAGACGGTAGGAAAAGTTTTAAAACTGTCGCTGCTCTTAAAATGTCTAAAAGCAGCATCATGAAGTTCTGAGGCAATAAAAAAACAATCACCAGCAGCTGTTTTTAACCCTCTGAACCCCAAAGACATGGTGAATAAATACAATAAAAGTCAGCATGCACAAGTCTGTCTGAAGGTTTCTTCACTTCTGTCTCAGTAAAAAGACGTGTGAAGAGCTTCGGAGGTTTGAAAGGAACGTTCACATCCAATATTTCATACAGAAAATAAAAACACAGAAACAATTTCCACCTTCCTGGCTGTACTTGAACTAACAATCTGTGACATTAATCATGATGCTGCATCAAACCACTTCTTTCATTTGAAAATTGTCAGAAATTGTACGTTGGTAGTAACCAGATTCTGTAAAAAACTAAAAATTCTGGACTCCTCATTGCAACTGTGAAGCCTTTAGTGACTCAGCTCAGACCAACAGCAACATGAGGAAAATTATGGGAATTTTCAGCTGAACTGCAGGATGTGTTTCCACTGAGTAGAGAGGAAATGTGATGGTAAATGGTCTGTATGTATATAGCGCTTTACTATACCTGTAACGATACCCAAAGCGCTTTACATTATACATCACATTCACACACTGATGGTGGAAGCTGCCATGCTAGGCGCTAACCACGACCCATCAGGTGCAGTTAGGGGTTCGGTGTCTCGCTCAGGGAGACCTCAACATGAGCTTTCCAGGCCAGGATCGAACTAGTAACACTCCAGGTACAAGACGGCCACTCTACCACTGAGCCATGCCGTCCCCAATGCAGTAAAAGAAACTGTGATGCCCAATTTTCAGAAAGGAGAGAATTTTTAGAAAGGAAATCACGACCATGAGTCTAAAATCTAGACGCACAATTCACAACGGTCCAACCAATTTGGAAAATAAATAAATAAATAAATAAATAAATAAATAAATTATATATATATATATATATATATATATATATATATATATATATATATATATATATATATATATATATATATATTTTTTATATATATATATATATATATATATATATATATATATATATATATATCTCAAAAATGTTTTCTTGTGAAGTTGCAATCATTTTTTATTTTTTAAATAGTTGTACTTATTCAATTTAATTTAAAATAATAGACTTTAGGGCTGCACAGTGGCGTAGTGGTTAGCACTTTCACCTTGCAGCTAGAAGATCCCTGGTTCACGTCCCGGCTTTCCCGGGATCTTTCTGCATGGAGTTTGCATGTTCTGTGCATGCGTGGGTTTTCTCCGGGTACTCCGGCTTCCTCCCACAGTCCAAAAATATGCTGAGGTTAATTGATTATTCTAAATTGCCCGTAGGTGTGAATGTGAGAGTGATTGTTTGTCTCTGTATGTAGCCCTGTGACAGACTGGTGACCTGTCTAGGGTGTCCCCTGCCTTCACCTGAGTCAGCTGGGATAGACTCCAGCACCCCATGACCCTAGTGAGGATTAAGTGGTGTATAGATAATGGATGGATGGATAATAGACTTTAAAAATATTTTTCTAATAAAAACACACAACTTTATTCCCATTTTACCATATTCCCCTGTAAAAACACACTTTAACCCTCCTGTTGTCCTCATTTACGGGCACCAAAAAATCGTGTTTTCTTGTCTGAAAAAAATCCAAAAATTTAGCAAAAAAATTCCCCAAATTTCTGAAAAATTGCAAAAAAAATGTTCAGGAAGAAAATTCCAATAATTCCTTCAAAATTTCCCTTAAAAGTTTTATTTTAAAAAGTCCCCCAAATTCAGCAAGAAATTCTTGGAAATATTTTCAAAAAATGAGTAAAAATCTTCCAAAAAAATCCTAAAAATATCTGAAGTGATTCCATATATATCAGTAAAACTTCTAATATTTTCGTTAAGAACATTCACATAAAAATCAACCACAATCCAGTGAAATTCGCTGGATTTTGGTTGATTTTTTTGTGAATGTTCTTAAGAAACATTTTTAACATTTCTTTTTTCCACCAAAAAATGTTCAAAGATTTCCCAAAAATGTTGAAAATGTGGACATCAGAAGTTTTACTGTGAAAATATTTTTTTTTCCACATTTTTAAACTTTAAAATGGGTCAATTTTGACCCACAGGACAACACAAGGATTAATATTACATCTTTTTTAAATAAAACAAAATGACAGATTTATCTCATTATGGCATTACAGTTTTAGGTGAAAATCTTACATAGCAAATTTTATTCTAGTAATGTTTGTTTATTTCTCATAAAATTACTTTTTATTCTGAAACTGCAACATGTTTAAAACAAGAAAAGCCCACAGAGAGCGCAGTCCTCCTCCAAGGCTGCTCATTCCCCCACATGGCACTGTCAGAAATGCAGCATTTTTCAGCAGAACCTGAACCTCTGCTTTGTGCTCACCTTCTCCAGCAGGTAGTTGTTGATGTGCCCTCCGGTCGGGTCTCCGTTGAAGTTGAAGTTGATGTCCATGTACTTGCCGAAGCGGCTGGAGTTGTCATTGCGGTTCGTCTTGGCGTTCCCGAAGGCCTCCAGCACGCAGTTGGACTTCAGCAGAACGTTCTTCACGCTGATCCATCACGTCGTCGTGGCAACCAGTGACGAGAGGACAGGTGGAGTCAGAGGTGATTTATAGGAACATCGACCGCTAAGGAAACATCTACTGAACAAATTTCAGGTCCTCACCTCTCCACTTCTGCTCTCTGGCTGGGGTTGGTGATGGCGGCGATGTACTGCATGATGTACTTACTGGCTTCTGTTTTTCCTGCACCGCTTTCACCTGAAACACAAGCAGATTCACAACAACAGCTGCAGGTGGATGGACAGTTTTCCAAATGAACTGTTAGCATAGACGCTAAATAAACGGACCCCAAACACATTTAATCAACTTTAATTTAACTTTCTCTGCCTGCAGGTTGTGGATCTACCAGCTGTGAAGCTTCTAGTTGAAGTAAAACACATGAAGAAGTTTGTTTTTACAGAAAATTTACACAAACAGTCAAAAGTTTGGACACACCTTCTCATTTAAAGGTCTTTCTTTCTTTTCATGACTATTTCCATTGTAGATTCTCACTGAAGGCATCAAAAATATGAATGAACACATATGGAATTATGTAGGAAACAAAAAAAGTGTGAAATAAGTCAAAACATGTTTTATATTTTAGATTTTTTAAATGATTTAATTTGAATTAAGAAAATGTTAATGACTCAAAATATGTCCAAAATAACTTGTAAAACTAGCTGAAATTAGTCCAAAATGACCCGAAACCTGTTCAAAACAGCCCCCAAATTCCCAAAATGTGTGTCTAAATATGTCCAAAATGTGTAAAATCTTGTCATAAATGACCTAAAAGAAGCCCCAAATAACCCTGAACAAGTCCCAAAAAAACTCAGAATTTGTTCAAAATTATTGAATTTGTTCAAAAGAATTATAAATTGCCAATAATGTCTCAAAATCTGTCAAAAATAACTTGTAAAACAAGTTGAAATTTGTCCAAAACTACTTTAATTGTAGTAAATGACTTGAAATTTTTAGAAAATGAATTGAAACTTAAGTTCAGTGACTGGAAACGTGTTCTAAATTACTCAGAAATCATCCAAACTGGCTCAAACTTTATCCATTATGAGGAAATGACTACAATCCACAATGACTTGAAACCTGTTCAAAACTACTCAAAACTTCTTAAAACAAGTTAAAATGGTCCAGAATCTGTTAAATCTTGTCCTAAACGACTCAAACGAAGTCCCAGACAACCCAGAGCACGTTCCAAGAAACTCAAAGCTTGTTCAAAATGACTCAGTTTGAATTAAAAGTTCCCAATAATGACTCAAAATCTGTCCATTCTGTTTGATTCTTCAAAGTAGCCACCATTTGCTTTGATTCTTGTTATTCTCTGGATGAGCTTCATGAGGTAGAACCTGAAATGGTTCTCCAACAGTCTTGAAGGAGTTCCAGAGATGCTGAGAACTTGTTGGTCCTTCTGCCTTCACTTTGAGGTCCATCTCATCCCACACCATCTGGATTGTGTTTAGGTCAGGTGACTGTGGAGGCCAGATCATCTCCATCATCTCCTTCTTGGTCAGATAGTCCTTCCACAGTCTGGAGGTGTGTTTGGGTTCATTGTCCTGCTGGAAAATAAATGATGGTCCAACTAAACCAAACCGGATGGGATGTCATGTCGCTGCAGGATGCTGTGGTAGCCATGCTGGTTCAGGGTTCCTTCAGTTTGGAATAAATCCCCGACAGTGACCATCATACCTCCTCCTCCATGCTTCATGGTGGGAACCATGCATGTAGAGACCATCCCTTCACCTTTTCTGGTCTCACAAAGACATGGCAGGTGGAACCAAAGATCTCAGATTTGGACTCATCAGACCAAAGCCCAGATCTCCACTGGTCTAATGTCCATTCCTGGTGTTTCTGGGTCCAAACTAATCTCTGCTGCTGGTTGCTTTTCGTTAGTAGTGGTTTCTGAGCAGCTATTGGACCATAAAGGCCTGATTGGTCAGTCTCCTCTGAACAGCTGATGCAGAGATGTGTCTGCTACTAGAACTATGGGTGGAATTTATCTGGGCTCTAATTTGAGCTGCTGTTAACAGGACATTTCTGAGACTGGAGACTCGAATGAACTTCTCCTCAGCAGCAGAGGACAACTCTTCCTTTCCTGGGGAGGTCCTCATGGAGACAGTTTGGTCGTAGCGCTGGCTGGTTTTAGAGACTGAACTTGGAGACACATTCGAGTTCTTGTAGGTTCCTGGGTACTTCCTAGATAGTTCCTGGTAGATTCATGGGTACTTCTTAGATGGTTCCTGGTAGGTTCCTGGGTAGTTCCGAGATGGTTCCTGGTAGGTTCATTGGTAGTTTCTAGATGGTTCCTGGTAGGTTCCTGGGTAGTTCCTAGATGGTTCCTTGTAGGTTCCTGGGTAGTTCCTAGATGGTTCCTGGGTAGTTCCTAGATGGTTCCTTGTAGGTTCCTGGGTAGTTCCTAGATGGTTCGTTTAGGTTTCTAGGTAGTTCATAGATGGTTCCTTGAGGATTCACTCAAAGTTATTGAAATTTTACGGACTGACAGATCTTCCGTTCTTAAAGCAATGATAGACTGTTGTTTCTCTTAGCTGATTGGTTCTTGCCATAATATGGACTCTAACAGTTGTCAAACAGGGCTGTAAGCTGTGGACCAACCTGACTTCTGATGGTCCCAACCCCATTAAGAAGATTAGAAATTCCACTAATGAACCTTGACAAGGAACACCTGTGAATGAAACCATTTCAAGTTCTACCTCATGAAGCTCATCCAAAGAATACCAAGAATCTATAAAGCAGGAATCAGAGCAAAGAATCTAAAGTATAAACCATATGTTGACTTATTTCAGACTTCTTTGTTTACTACATAATTCCATATGTGTCCATTCACAGTTTGATGCCTTTGGTGAGAATCTACAATGGAAATAGTCATGAGAAGAAAGAAAAATCATTGAATGATAAAGTGTGTCCAAACTAAAGACTGGTAGTGTACTCTCAGAAAGTACTTCATGTATGAAGCTAAAGCTTGACAGATACCACTTTAAATATTGATGGTTTATTAGAAAAGAAGTTTCAAGCAATGGAACAACCATCACCTTAATCCTGACTGGCTTTTAAAGTCTGTTCTGATTGGATGCTGCTGGTTATGAGGTTACAATACAGGAAGTGCCAGTGAACTCATTAACAGCCTGAAGCCATCAACATCAGATCAGTTTAAAGAGACACACCTGATATGACGATGCAGGTGTCCTTGGCTCGTCTCTTCATGGCCTTGTAGGCGGCGTCCGACACGGCGTACAGGTGAGGAGGGTTTTCATAGAGCTCCCGACCTCGATAGGCATCGATGGTGTCTTTACCGTAGATGTCCATCTGTCTGTACGGGTTCACCGAGACCACCACCTCCCCGATGTAGGTGTAGATACGACCCTTCTCAAACCTGAGCAGAGAGACGACCAATCAGAGAAAGCACCTGATGTTCAAACTCAAATCTCACCAATAGCAGCTATATAGAAATTATTAAAGCTTTTGTTAAACAAACACTAATTAAACTGTTTTTCAACGCTGAGTCATCGTCACTTTAATTTGGCTTTTTAAACAAGAATATACAAAAAGAATTTGGAGGTTTGCCACTGTGCTTCACATCATGATGCTGACACCACTGTGCTTTACATTATGATGCTGCCCACCACCGTGCTTCACATCAGGATGCTGCCACCACCGTGCTTCACACCATGATGCTGCCACCACCGTGCTTCACGTCATGATGCTGCCCACCACCATGCTTCACATCATGATGCTGCCACCACCATGCTTCACATCATGATGCTGCCACCACCGTGCTTCACATCATGATGCCGCCACCTCCATGCTTCACATCATGATGCTGCCACCACCGTGCTTCACATCAGGATGCTGCCACCACTGTGCTTCACATCATGATGCCGCCACCACCATGCTTCACATCATGATGCTGCCACCACCATGCTTCACATCATGATGCTGCCACCTCCATGCTTCACATCATGATGCCTCCACCTCTATGCTTCACATCATGATGCCGCCACCTCCACGCTTCACATCATGATGCTGCCACCACCATGCTTCACATCATGATGCTGCCACCACCATGCTTCACATCATGATGCTGCCACCTCCATGCTTCACATCAGGCTGCTGCCACCTCCAGGCTTCACATCATGATGCTGCCACCACCGTGCTTCACATCATGATGCTGTCAACTCCATGCTTCATATCATGATGCTGCCACCACCGTGCTTCACATCATGATGCTGTCACCTCCATGCTTCACATCATGATGCTGCCACCACCGTGCTTCATGTCATGATGCTGTCACCACCGTGCTCACAATGGGGATGGTGTGTTTATGATGATGTTCAGTGTTTTATGTCTGCTAAACATTGCATCTACTTTGGTAGCTAAAACCTCCATCCTTGCCTCCTCAGACCAAAGAACCTTCTTCCAGGTGTCTTCAGAGTCTCCACGTCTTCTGGTGAACTCTAGTCCAGATTTAATTGGAGCTTTTTCCATCAGAGTCTTTCTCTTTGTCTCCATAAAGCTTTGACTGGTGAAGAACAGACAACAGTTGTTGGATGAACAGTCTGAAGCTGGAACTCCTTCAGAGGAGTCATAGGAGTCTTCGTGGCCTCCCTCACTAGTCTCTTTGTTGTCGCTCATCCCCTGACTTACTCTATTACTCTATTTTATGTTTTATATTTTTCATTTATTGACAATCTGTTTTCACTCTGACATAAAATAATCACTTTTTTGGTATTTTTTTGTGTAAAGAATTCATTAAACTGACCGTGACTCAGTTTTGAAAAGCAAAGAGGAAATGCCCAAACGTGATGAAGACTTTCTACAGGGACTTTATATATGTGGGTATGTGGAGCTTCATGAGCACCAGCAGGTTTGCACCATCTCCTCATGATTTTTTCTTCCCGCCCATGAAAAAACCCTCGAGTTAGAAAATCATCTGTGTTTATGTCATTCTGACGGGAAGTGACACAAGTGTGTGAAATCAGGAAATGAAACTTGTGGTCTGAAGGGCGTCACAGCTTTGTGTAGCCATGAGAGGGTTTGTTAGGCTGACTAGGGGTAAAACTGGCATCCTACTGGGGTTACTGGGGCTGGATCCTCTAGAGTCCACATCTGTAGACCTAATACATCTAAACATGAATCTGGCTTCACTTAATCTGCTGTACTAAAGACAAAGACACTCTTTGAACATCTATTCATGAGGCAGGAGTGGAGGAGTGGGATTATTTCTGAAAAGTTTCAGAAAAACTCCCACATACTGAACCTTGTGGCCTTTATACATGTACTCACAAAGCTACCATCTAAGGAACAGTTCAGTGGTAGAGTAGGTTAGGGCTAACGCTAACCCTTCATCTGGTAAAAACTTGGTGTATTTCCCATCACTGAGGCTAACTTTGCCACGTGTTGTAGAGACTCAGGTTAACAACGAGGCAAACAGAACATCTGGTCAACAATGTGGGGCTGAATGATTTGTGAAAATATCAAATGAGGATTTTTATGAGAGATATTCAGATTTGATTTGTGACATTTCTTTAGAAGTGAGGTTTCAGTTCAGTATTCACCGTTTAAATCATGTGATAGAGCGTGACTGTCACACACACGGTAGGAACTAATAAAACCACGACAGGAGAGTTTAGAACATGGACAGAGTGTAGAAGATGTGACTACTGAATTATGTGACTGAGATGAAGTCAGCTGAATCTCAGTTTGCAGGTTAAACTACTGATCCTGTTCTTGAATTTGAGGAAAGCAGCTAAGGTCATCTCTGCAGGCCTCAGTATCCACAAATCTATCCACTTTATTTGAGTGTTAATGAGATTCTTTACAACTCAAACAACAAAGTTTGACGGCTATTTTTTTGTGATTGAGTCATTGCTTTGAGGATGTGTTCATGTTACCATCTGCTAATTAGCTTACATTAGCTACTTTTGAAATATCTGTCATAGTTCAACCGGATAGTCTGAACTTTAAATTAGCATTAGCGTTTATCTTATATTTTATTCAGATGTATCAGCAATTCACACATGTTAGCATTATTGCTAGCTAGTCCTACATCTAGCTAGCTCTACTGCTAGTTAGCTCTAGTGCTAGTTGTTACTACAGCTAGCTAGCTCTGCAGCTAGTTATCCCTACGGCTAGTTGATGCTATAGCTAGTTAGCCCTACTGTTGTTTGGTACTACAGCTAATTAGTCCTAGAGATAGTTAGCTCTACTGCTAGTTAGCCTTGTCCTAGTTGGTACTACAGCTAGTTAGCCTGAGTGCTAGTCAGCCCTACTGCTAGTTAGCTCTACTGCTAGTTAGTCCGAGCGCTAGTTGGTACTATAGTTACTACTACTATAGTACTAGTTAGCCCTGCTGCAAGTTAGCCATACTGTTAGTCATACCTAGTGCTAACTGACATGACAGCTAGTTAGCCTGAGTGCTAGTCAGCCCTACTGCTAGTTAGCTCTACTGCTAGTTAGCTTTACTGCTAGTTTGCCCTAGTGCTAGTTGGTACTGGAGCTAGTTAGCTCTACTGCTAGTTAACCCTAGTGCTAGTTGGTACTACAGCTAGTTAGCCCTACTGCTAGTAAGCCCTAGTGGTAGTTGGTACTACAGCTAGCTAGCTCTACTGTTAGTTAATCTTAGTGCTAGTTGGCACTAAGCTAGTTAGCCTTAATGCTAGTTAGCTCTAATGCTGGTTAGGCCTACTGCTAGTTAGCTCTAATGTTGGTTAGGCCTAATGCTAGTTAGCTCTAATGCTAGTTAGCTCTACTGCTAGTCAGCTCTAATGCTGGTTAGCTCTATTGCTAGTTAGCTTAATGCTGGTTAGGCCTAATGCTAGTTAGCCTTGCAGTGTGATTATCTTAATAGTGTAATTTTGTGATGATATGCGCTTATTGCAATTTATTCAGAGGTTAAACCAAATCCAAACAGCTTACTTCAGTTTAAATTAGCGTTTTTTTAAGTGATCGGTTTAGTTATTAAGCCTGGTCCAAACTTCTTTTTTGCTTTTATTAAACGTGTCAACACTTTTATTCACTTAATTTACTTTAACTTCAATTTTATTTAACTTTTTCTTGTCAACTCCTAAAACAAATATTATGTGTCAGCATGACACGTAGAAGGTATGGAACCAATCTGTAAACACAGACATTTAGAGGATTTAAGAAAGTAGATCAAATCACAGGCACAGGAACAAACTTTAGCGACTGCCAGGAGGCAAGTCTGATCAGGCTGAGAAGAAACTCCAGCTCACATGTATGATGATAAACACACGCCGAGCTGGAGGAACTATGTGGAAAATGCTCATTTAGAAACAGAGTGAGATTAGCCCTCTACATCCAGACTTTATTCAACATCGCCTGACATCTCGGTGTTTGTGAATCAGAATGATGTTCCACAGTTAGAACCAACGGCGTGATGCCCTGTGGAGGTGCTGAGGAAGTGAAAATGGTCTGAGACGAAGGACAGACGGAGCAGAAAATGCTATCAACGCTATCTGTAGACTATTATGACTATACTGTGAATAGGTTGTTTTTTCTACAATCTTTCAGTCATCACACTGTTAACCATGTTAACATTAGCAGTTTGAGGCTAAAACATTTGTTAGCTCACAGCACAGCTACTGTTTAAATTTGTGGATTATTTATGTATATTAGCTACATTTCAGGGAAGTTTGATGGCTAGTTTTTTGTGACTGACTCACTTCTTTTAGGATGTGTTCATGTTAGCTTCTGCTAATTAGCTTACAATAGCTATATCTGAAATATTTGTAGTTGTTTGTTAAGTTCAACCAGATAGTCTGAACTTTAAATTAGCATTAATATTATATTTTCTTCCGATGTGTCGTTGATTTACATGTGTTAGCGTTACTGCAAGTTAGCCCTACAAGTAGTTAACCTTGTAGTCAAATCATTTAAAGAGCGTAAATTAGCATTGTTTGTGTTTGGTATGAATATGTCTTAGTTTGTGAACAAGTTAAACCAGATACTAAGAAACTGTTTAAATTAGTATTAGTGTTTACATTGCTTTATATTTTTAAATGGGTCAGCAATATACACATGGTTAGCCTTACTGCATGTTAGGCCTATTGTTAGTTAGCTCTACTGCTAGCTGGTACTACAGCTAAATAGTCCTAGTGCTACTTAGCAATAGTGGTAGTTGGTATTAAGTCAGTTAGCCCTAATGCTAGTTAGCTCTACTGCTAGTTAGTCCTAGTGCTAGCTGGTACTACAGCCAATTAGCCCCACTGCTAGTTAGCGCTACTGCTAGTTAGCCCTAGTGCTAGCTGGTACTACAGCCAGTTAGCCCCACTGCTAGCTAGCCCCACTGCTAGTTAGCCCTACTGCTAGTTGGTACTACAGGTAGTTAGCCCTATTGTTAGTTGGTACTACAGCTAGTTAGCCCTACTGCTAGTTAGCCCCACTGCTAGTTAGCCCTACTGCTAGTTGGTACTACAGCTAGTTAGCCTTGCAGTCACATTATTTTAATAGTGTAAATTTTTTTGTGATGATGTGAGTTTATTGCAGTTTGTTCAGAGGTGTCTCAGAGTGTGTGATGTTAGAACAGTTAGAAGTGATGACTTGATGCCCTGTGAAGACGCTGAGGAAGTGAGAATGGTCTGAGACGAGGGACAGACAGAGCAGAAAGCAGTAAGTGTTGATCTGGACGGATTTGACCGGGTGGTTTATTGTCAGGCTTTTATCAGCCACAGTGCAAGGAGGCGATGATCAAATGAACCACAAGTTTAAACCTGAACCCCAAGGCTGAGCTGAGTCATTCTGTTTGCTCTTCTGTCCTCACCAAGATGTCAAATCGCTAATTCAGTCTTATTGGACAACCTCATCTGAACATTAAACAGGGACATTTTGAGCACAAACACTTAATTTTCTACAATTTGCGCCTTTTTTTGCACCAATTTACAGTGGAAATGTCTTCATTTATGTCAGGAAACATAATAAGCAAACATTAGAGCAGTTTGTTGCTTCTGTCATGCTAATGCTTAATTAAATGCATGATTGCAAAATAAAAAGATAAACCTTTTAAGTTTTAAATGTAATTTTGATGGGTTGTGTTAACATAATAAAGATGGTAATTGCTTCAATTTAACATTATGTGTAAATTAAACCTAAATTTCTGTGTTAGTTGCTGTAAAACTAAATTCAAGTTGAGATAACTTAATGAAATTAACTTGAATTTTAAAGCTTCCTCCTCTTTTTACTTAACACCGGGGCAACTTGCTTTTCTAAATTTGCATTCCTAAAAGTACATAGCAAGTGAACTTCCTTTTAATTAATGCAGAAATACCACCTGGAACAACCTAGTGTTTCTGAATAATCAATTTAAAACCTTGTGTTTATGCTACCAACCAATCAATAAGCAGTAGTTTGGAAAATGGAACTCTGGCTTTTCATACTTTCCCCACATTAGATTCCACTGACATTAGAACACACCATTCTGACTAAACACCAACATCTAGACCTCTATGAACATCTAGACCTCTATGAACATCTAGCCCTCTATGAACACCAGGTTCTGTTTCCTACCAATGAGTCCACATCAACATTTAGTCTAAATATCTAAAAACTGGAACCTTGTCTGGTCAAACTTTCCATACATCAGATTTTACTGATGTTAGAGCCTCAACAGTTGGTGAAATGACCAAAGACTGGATTTTAGTAGAAATATGGATCCATATTTGAACATTCTGGATTTTTTTTACACTTTTTTCCCCCGATTTTTCAGTTTCGATACTCATCTCTTATTGACATTTTGGACAATTTTGAGTCATTTTAGTGAAGTTGTAAGTCTTTTTGGTATCATGTTTCCACAAATTTTGGGTGATTTTAGACAAGTTTCAAGTAAAAATATATTAAAAAAAACTGGAACCTTGTCTGGTTAAACTTTCTTCACATCAGATTCTACCGATGTTAGAGCCTCAGAAGTTGGTGAAATGTTGACCAAAGATTGGATTTTAGTAGAAATATGGATCTGTCCATATACATAGACTTACAGGAACTTTATGGCCCTAAAACTATCTACATTTCCAAATCCCCCCCACCCACCCCACCCCACCCCCCATTTCTAATTCATTCTCTGCTGGAATCATTCAGTCTTTTGGATCCACTGGAAACTATTCCATCTGCGTGTTGATACTGATCAATCAAGTTCTATTTGAAGATATTTTTGATTTAAGAAGAAAAGCTAATTCTCTTAATTCCATGTAGTTTTTTGGTTGAACATGTCAGAAGTTTGAATAACTCAAAACGATTGATTAAAACTCTTGGTTAATTTGTTTTGTTGTGCCTAAACATTACTTTTTAGAGTTTATGTGAGTCAGAAGCTGTAGTAGGTCACAGTCTCCACCTTAATCTTCATTTTCATTCATTTATCTCCATATCTCAGGTACATAAGAAGCGTAACTCTTTGCATCTCTTCCTCCAGCTGCCTCCACACCTTCCTCCTCTAACAGAACCCAGGTCTTACCTCAGCTTCAGATTCTCCATAAACTGCTCCATCGTCACCTCATCCAGCAGCACAAAGTCCGACTTCCCAAACTCCAAACCCTCCAGCTCCGCCATCTCCGCCGCTAGCCACAAAAATAAAAGTTAGACGAGACGCAGAAAGAACAGAAAGCAGCCCAAGGAAGAAGAAAGAGAAGTGCTCGACTCCAGCCGGTAGTGCAGCTCGTAGGCGTGGCGTGATGTTTGCTGCTCTGTTCTTAGTGAAGCCACAGCGCTGTGGTCTACAAGCTGCAGCACGTCATCCTGTCACTCATCTGTACACATAGCAGGAGGCTATCTTTAACAGCTCACAACACTTCTGCATCCTCCTCGGTCTCGCTCTTCCTGCCGCACACTTCTACTCTGAACAACCTTTAACTCGCTTCAGTTAAAACTCTTTGTGTGTCTTTTACTTCCCAGAAAGAGGAACCCACAAGTGACTCGCTGCCAGACTAGAGCAGCTAACTTTGCTAATTTGAGGGTATGAATGGCCTTTATCTCCTGAAAAGGATCGAGGCATTTCCTCTCTGAACTTGGCGCTGGCAGCACAACTCGTCCCTCAGGGTTTACTGTCTGGAAGTCGGTTTGGAGATGTTGGTTTCTCAGCAGATCAGAGCGTCATGTGATTGTGTAGGTGTGTGAGATAAAGTTCAGATATGAGGACGCTGACTGAAGCAGTTTGTGTTGATCTTGGAAAAGTTTTCAAGAACTTTTCAAGGCATCCGAGTCTCCACAAAATGACTTTCCTGTACAGCTAAACTGCATTTTCAAATACGTTTTGAAGGAATCCAGTAGTTTCTGCCACATCATGTTTGTTTACAACAAATACAGATACAGCTTCACCGTGGCTTCCTTTAAGGAAACCAGTCAGGTATTAGATGGAGATGGACTTCTCAGGCACATGGGTTCTGTAAGGCGTCTTGAGACAACTTGAATTGTAATTGGCACTATATAAATAAAATGGAATTTAATTGGACCTGGTAACCCAGAAAATCGAGCTGAAGCTTCAAATATGTGGTAATTTAACCCAAACAAAGTAGTAAGTCAGCTGTTTTTTTTTTTTTTTTTTAAATAAATCCATGTCTATGGAGACCCATTCAAGGCAGCTGGTTCAAAATAGTTTCTTCCAGCTGCAAAATATTGCCAAAATTAAGAATATTTTATCAAGCTCAAACCTTGAGATGATCATCCACGCTTTCATTTCGTAGATTACTGCAACTCTCTTTTTATGTGTCTTAATAAGAGCTCTTTGAACCGTCTACAAATCGTTCAGAATGCTGCGCCGAGGCTTGTACCAGGAGCCCGTAAGCGGGATCCAATTTTATCTGCCTTGCTCTGGCTACCTGTTAAATCGCGGATTGTTTTTAAAATTTTAGTCATTACTTTTAGCGCATTACATGGTCAAGCTCCACAATGCATTTCTGATCTTTTAATCCCATACACTTCTCGTCGGTCACTCAGATCTTGTGAACAAAAGTTTTTGATGGTACCAAAGACTCGCTACAAATCTAGAGGTAATTTGGTGTTTCAGTCTGTCGCTCCTCATTTTTGGAATGCTTTACCTCGGTCCTTGCGTCTGGCTGATTTAGTCGACTCTTTTAAAAGTCAGCTGAAAACTGTTATTTAGACAAGCTTTTGGTTGATGAAATGGTCAGTGACTGTATTTTAGTATCATGTTGTCATGTGTATTTATGTGTTGTTTTACATTAGTCATTTTGCATTGTATTGTGAAGCACTTTGTGAATCTTGTCTGTGAAAAGAGCTATAGAAATAAAGTTTACTTATTTTACTTACTTCCACATAAAGCTGAAGAGAGGCAGGCGAAGGGGACAACAGGCAACTTGGGACAGCAGAGTTAGGAGGTCCACTGCAGAATCCCACAGCTCATCCAGCTGCAGTAACTCACAGAGCAGAGAGCTGGCAGTTCTGGTTAGAGGACTCTGGTGAGCTGGCTGTCCTGTGGTGCTGAGAAAAAGCCAGAAGCAGCCTTTCTGAGGTGGGCAACAAAGCACCGGGGATCACACCAGAGCAAGCAGCTCAGCAGGGAGAGAGGCAGCTCTAGCAGTGGAGGGGGAAGAGTTTGAATTACCTGCCAAAGCATGAAAAGCATAATCACACAGACAAGTCGTCACACATCAAACAGCTGACAACAAAACAACACAGTGCTCTCCCCAAACTACAGACACATTAGCATGTACAGTACTACATGCCAGACTAGTGCAAGAGTTATCCTGGGTTGCAACAAGGTCTTTGTTGGGGCATGAGAAGGCCCAAACCTGCAGGAGGTTTGCAGCAATACCACAGCTGTCAGACAACTGGAGAAATGTGGACATGGTGTGTGAAGGCAGGTCCAGAGAAAACGGAAAAATTAGTAAGTTGCAGCTCAATGCAGATAAGCCGACGTGACTCAGATCCACCTCGGGGCTCCAAGGATTGCTGTTGGCAAACAAACGAAGACTGTGGGGTATAAAAGACGCCACCGTTAGCTTCAGGCATTGCAGCTGTGTGGTGCTAAGACTTGTGGTACAAATGAAACAGAAGATTAATGAAGACATATGAACACTAACCAGTCAGTGCCCACCAGCAGGCCAAGAGTGTAGAAACATTCTGATCTGTTCTCAGAAAACAGATGAACACATGAGTCTGGATCTTTGGTAAAGACATACAGCACTGCAGTCAAAAAAGAAAGCAGCCCTGACATGAAAAAAGTATTTTTTTAAGTAAAAAAAGGTCTTTTTTTCTAATTATTATTTTTTTGATAGAGTAGTGTCAGATAGCCAAAGCAGCAGAGGCAAGCAATGAAGGAACCAGTGAACCAGAGATTCAAACCCAGATTTCTTTTTATTGTTGTTTGGACACCAAAATTCCAGCCAGTATTCTAGCATGTTCCTCCCACAGTTAAAGAAGAAGCCCCTGGCATTTCTCCCCACTGGCTTAAATACCATGTGCCTATCAGGCACATACCACCTGAGAGGTAAACCTCCAAACACACCCACATAAAGAGATAGTCCATATTTACATAAAACCCTTTACAAACTACAAATATACACTCAACAAGCATAAACAACTCAACTCCCATTTAATAAATACCTCCTAAATACTTGAAACAATTCTTTACACAACTGGAAACACAAACTCCCCTCTACCTACTTCCCACATGGCACCTCCCTCCCGGAACTAATAAAAGGCATCCGAACCCCCGGGGAATGCTTTTACCCGGACACACTGGGAGGAAGAGGAAAAGCAGAGGTAAGTTTTGCTACCAGTAGACCAATAAACTCACATTACATCTGCACAGCAAAATGGGGGATGAACTTGCTGTACCACCGATCAGCCCAATAAAGGCCCGCACCGTCTTCTTTGTGGTTGGAACAGGATAAGAGTGGATGGCTTCCACCTTCCCCACTTGAGGCTTAACACCTCCCTGTCCGATGACATGGCCCAGGTATTCCACCTGTTTATGCGCAAAAGCACACTTGCCTGGATTGATGGTCAGCCCAGATGATTTGATCACGTACAGGACTTATCATAGGTGAGCAACGCCAGCTCCTTGGTCTCTGGTGTCAGGGCCAGCTGCCAACTGGATTTAAACTGGAAGTTACAGCACTATTTTCATCCTATTAAAGGAAGAGCACAGACATTAGGTAAGGGTCTGTCTCTGAAATCCATTCAAGCAAATGTGTATTCACATTTTAATTGCTGTCTCACCTCTGAAAGTATGAAGAGGAGTAAAGAGAAGAGGCCATCACAGAGTCCCCGACCAGAGGGGAGTTTAATTTGGGGCTGAGGAAAGAGAAACAGCTCATATAATTATAAATCACATAAAACTTTCACAAAAAAAACTCTCACTTCATTGCCTGTAAGTACCTCACATGCGTCCGAAACCAGATTTTTCAGCAAGGAGGTGAGATTCTTCATATCAACTTCAACATTAACATCATGTCGTGTGAAGAGAGACAAAATCGAGGCAGCCAAAGCCTAAGAAAGAGATATAAAATCAACTGTGTCACACAGTAGACCAGTTTATTGTATTGCAAAAAACTATGGCATAAAATATGGTCTGTGAAGCATTGTGATATGATCAAAATTTCAGTGGATACTTACTGCCAAAGGACTAAAGCTGCATGTCCACTAGATGCGATTTTCCCGCACGGCAACGCACTGCATCTGAAAATCACACGGACAGCCAGAGGACCACAACATGGTCACATGACAGCGCTGAGCAACAGCAGGCCGCTACGTGGTCACGTGACCGAGCTTTCAGCTTGACGGTCCGTCAGATGAGTGGGATAAACACAGCGGCTTGGCCACAAATTTTCCCTTTTATTTGAAAAACACTTCAGCTAAAAGTATTTCTGAAAGCATTTGAGGCAAGAAATAATCTGCAGCAGCTAAATCTCTCCTCGTTTTAGGTCACTGACGCCTAGTTTAGAAGTTTGAGGACAGTTTCACGATGCGTGGAATCTCCGCATCCGCATCCAATTTGCATAAAGTAGAAGTCAGTCTACTTTATGCAAATGAGCTGCAGCCCTCTCCAGGTAAACACACCTGATCACAGCTGGAAACGCACTGCAACCGGACCAGCATGCCACATGCAGCGCATTTCCAGCTGATCAGGTGTGTTTACCTGGAGAGGGCTGCAGCTCATTTGCATCAAGTAGACTGGACTCCGGCGTGCAGAGATTCCACGCATCATGAAATTGTCCTCAAACATCTAAACTAGCCTTCAGTGAAATAAAACCAGGACAGAATCAGCTGCTGCACAGATTATTTCTCACCTGAAATGCTTTCAGAAATCCTTTTCACTGCAGTATTTTCGTAATAATAGACAAAGTTTTTGGCTGAGCCGCTGTGTTTATCCGACTCATCTGCCAGACCGTCAAACTGAAAGCGCTGTCACGTGACCACGTTGTGGTCCACCAGTGACCGCCCGCCGTCCGTGCGATTTTCAGATGCGGTGCATTGACGTGGGAAAATCGCATCTAGTGGACACACACCTTGAGATTTGGTTGTCTAAGGATTGTGTTGAAGGGCTTAGTGAACTCTTCCAGTCTAGAGTATGAAAGGAGATGACAGCTGACTAACTGTGATGTGCGACAGTCTGCTTGCATACATACAGTATTGAACAAATAAACTAAACCAGCTTCAGTGATGAAAAAATGGATGATCAAACCTGTGTTCTTCTTCCACCCAGTCACAGTGCTTCTCCCAGTAGACTACGAGCACTGGAATCATTTCTGCAAGGGCAGGCACACTCCACTGTTGCTGAGCAGGAGAAAAAGTACAGAAAAGTCAGGGACGCTGCTGCAAAAGTAACACGATGTTGAATAATTCCATTTCTAAGCAATAACCTTCACTAAATCTGAGTTTTCTACAGTATCATGGATCAGGTCAAAGAGGACATGGGGTAGTCCAAGTTCACTGCCAATGTTGTACGACTTCTAGAGGTCAAACATCAGTATGAGATTATGCAGGACCTTCAGTGGTTGGTGAATATGATGCATTTCTTTGACAGTGTCATCTGTTAGCTGGTAAAACAAAAGAAAAAAGAAGTAAATGCAATTTTTTTTAAGGAACAATCAATTTATACTTTGTGAAATTTTAAAAACAACAAAATACCCGAGCTTTAAATGCCAAGATCTTGGATTTAAGTTGAGGTATGATGATACCATAGTTTAACAGTTCTTTCTGCTGTCTGCTTGGATCTGACTGTTGGACCAGATTCTACCAAAACTGCTCACTGTCATAATCCTAAAAGAATGAAATGATGAACACTCTCAGACACACCTCCTTTAGGATTAAAAACATTTAGTGTTACAAAAGCAGAGAATACATAAACATTTTCTAAACTTACAATTTATTTGTATCACTGGAAAAATGTCTGCCTGCGCATTTGGGTGTGACTGACCTTATTGCATCTCCACACCTCTAGAGAGGGGGATTCCTGTTCATAGTCTCTGCTGATCTGAGTCCTGCCGAGGGATATCACGTGCTCAGGTCAAGCGTGGTGATGAACTTCGCTTTCCCAACTCGCTCCAGCAACTCATCAATGCGGGGCATCGATAGCACTACTGCTAGTCAGCGCTACTGCTAGTTAGCCATAGTGCTAGTTGGTACTAAAGTTAGTTAGTGTAACAGATATGTGGTCAGGACGTCAAAGAAGATAGCCCAGTTGAATTTTTCCTCAGTCTTTATTCAGCAGAAGAAATGAATACCTGTACATTCTTCTGCTGAATTTTCTTCCTCGGCACTTTGCTCCCACAGCAAGTAAACTACTACTGCTTGACATTTTCAGAAAGTACATTTTCAACAACAGTTTTTATCATGAAAATAAATCAAATACAAAACGAAGAACAATGCCACCTAGTGGCCACAATTTCCACAGTGTCAGGGTGGGATGACTGAACGAAAATAAAACTTATAACTTCAAATAAAACACATACCTGCAGAATAAATGAATCCATGTAAATTCTTCTGCTGAATTTTCTTCCTCTGCATTCTGCTCCTAAACATACAAACGAGGACAATGAACACCAGAGCTGAATATACTCAAGTCGAGCGCCTTTACTGACAACTGGCGCCAAAAAGAACATAACCAAAAACATCTATAAAACCTCTAATAACGGTTAAAACAACACAATACAGCTAGACATCAAAATAATACAGAATAATAAACAATAGGCAACAAAGACTACAACATAAAATGCTAAATCTATAAAGAAAACAACATGACATCACAGCAGCAAATTATCCCACAACTTACCCACAGCAAGTAAACTGCTACTGTTTGGGATACACGGGAGAAGCTACGGAAGCCCGGGAGGAGTTACGGAAGCCCGGGAGGAGTTACGGAAGCCCAGGAGGCACAAACAGAGCACGGTGCAGAAAAGCAATTCACATTTACAAAATCAATAAAGTGGCAAATAAAATAACTCATTGAGATAAAACTCAAAAATACTCAACATAACAACAACTAACATGAATTGAAAATAATAATTTTTAAAATTAATTTTTAACTCTGTTACATTAGCCCTACTGCTAGTTAGCCCTACTGCTAGTTAGTCCTACTGCTAGTTTGCCCTACTGCTAGTTAGGCCTACTACTAGTTCGCTCTAATGCTAGTTAGTTCTACATCTAGTTAGCCCTAATGCTAGTTAGCTCATGTGATTGTGTAGGTGTGTGAGATAAAATGCAGATATAGGGATGTTGACTAAAGCAGTTTGTGTTGATCTTGGAAACATTTTCAAGAACTTTTCAAGGCATCCGAGTCTCCACAAAGTGACGTTCCTGTACAGCTAAACTGCATTTTCAATTACGTTTTGAAGGAATCTAGTAGTTTCTGCCACATCATGTTTGTCTACAACAAATACAGATACAGCTTCACTGTGGCTTCCTTTAAGGAAACCAGTCAGATGACGGACTTGTAGACCGGGTAACCCAGAAAATGGAGTAATTTTGGAGGTTAAAAACAAAGCAGAAAGTGAGTGAAAACCAAAAGTATACAACAGTAAACAGTAAAAAGCACATGTCCAGATTTATACTTTACAACCTCAAAGAAAGTGAATTATCCACCATTTTTAAATCTGCAACCATTAGCAACTTTAGCAGCTTTTAGCTACTCCATGTGCTGCTATCAACATTATCTGTAGACAATTATGACTATACTGTGAATAGAAAGGTTGTTTTTTCTACAACATTTCAGTCGTCAGACTGCTAACCATGTTAACCTTAGCAGTTTGAGGCTAAAATGAGATTTTTTAGCTCACAGCACAGCTAACTACTGTCTACGTTAGTCTTTGTTTAAATTTGTGATTATTTGTGTATATTAGCTACATTTCAGGCCAATTTGACGGCTAGTTTTTGTGACTGAATCACCTCTTTTAGAATGTGTTCATGTTAGCATCTGCTAATTAGCTTACATTAGCTACTTTTGAAATATTTGTCGTAGTTCAACCAGATAGTCTAAACTTTAAATTAGCATTAGCGTTTTATTATATTTTATTCAGATGTGTCAGTACACGTGGTTAGCGTTACTGCTAGTTAGCCCTACATCTAGTAAGCCTTGTAGTCACATCATTTAAACAGTGCAAATTAGCATCTTTTGTGTTGGTATGAATTTGTCTTGGTTTGTTCACAAGTTAAATCAGATACTAACAAACAGTTTAAAGTTTTAATAAGTTTCAGTTTATATTACTTCATTTTTAAAAATGGGTCGGCAATATACACATGGTTAGCCTTACTGCTAGCTAGCCCTAGTGCCAGTTAGCCCTACTGCTAATTAGAGCTAGTACTAACTGATACTACATCTACTTAGCCCTTCTGTTAGTCTTATTTCTTATCTTTTGTGTTTTTCTGCTGTTTCATTCAATCAGTTTTAATTATTCTATAGATTTAATTCAGCTTGTCTGGACTGTTTTTGATTTATTTAATAAAATGATTCATGATTAATTTTATTTTATTTTTTATTCCATATTTCATACATGACATTGGATTTTCTTTTATTTTTTGACTTTGTAAACCTCTGTGTATGATAAGGTGATGTCTAAATAAACTGTTTTCTAGCTATTTATTGTATTTGTGTGAAGTTATTTTATTCAGATGTGTGTCCAGTAGGGGCTGCTGAAATGCTGTTCAGTTCTTTTCACCAATTAATGGAACATTCAGCCAGTCTGAGTGAAGTAAACTGGTTTTCCAACTCTGCAGCTCGTAATTATCTTCTGAAAGAAAGAAACTTGTTTCTTGGCTGAACTTGTTCAGTTTTCCTCACCTTTTGACTTTCACTTGTTGTTACTTGAATTTGTTCTTCCCTTCAGTTGAGTTTCAGAAACTTAGAATTGGAAATGGGTTGAAGTGAAAGAGAATAACTGTAGAAAGAGAAACCAAAACTGTGACTGACAATGGAAAAAATAATTTATCTTCATGTTTTTTTGTTATGTTGTTGCAACTGAAGATCAAAGCATCCTCAATGAAACACTTTGTCACTTGAAGTCTAGTGAGACAGAAAACATACGTCCATCTGTCCGTCCATCCATCCATCCATCTTCTTCCTCCTCTTATCTGGGGTCGTGGATCCAGCAGATGAAGCAGGCCATTCCAGACCTCCCTCGCTCCAGCGATGCTTTCCAGCTCTTCCTGGGGGATCCCGAGGCGTTCCCAGGCCAGATGAGATATATAATCCCTCCAGTGAGTTCTGGGTCTACCCCGGGGTCTCCTCCTGGGTGGATGTGTTCAGAAAACCTCCAAAGGAAGTTTCCCTGGAGGCTCTGAATCATATGCCCAAACCACCTCCACTGGTTCCTTTAGAGGTGAAGGATCAGCAGCTCTACTCCGAGCTCCCTCTGGATGTCTGAGCTTCTCCCCCTATCTGTAAGGCTGAGCCCAGACACCCTACAGAGGAAGCTCATTTCAGACGCTTGGATCCACGATCTCATTCTTTGGGTCACTATCCAGAGCTCATGACCATAGGTAAGGGTTGGAACGTAGATGGATGGTAATCTGAGAGCTTCTCCTTGTGGCTCAGCTCTTCACCACAGCGGTTCGGTTCAATGCCCACATTACTGCTGATGATCCACTTGTTTCCGGCAGAGAACCATGGCCTCGGACTTGGAGGTTCTGATCCACATCCCCACCGCTTCACACTCGGCTGCAAACTGCTCTAGTGCTGCTGAAGGTCTGAGGAACCAACAGAACCACATCATCTGCAAAAAAGCAGAGATCCTGAGGTCCACAAACCAGACACCCTCCTCACCACGGCTGAGCCTTGAGATCCTGTCCATGAAGACCACAAACAGGATCAGGGACCTGGGACAGCCCTGGAGGAGTCCAACACCCACTGGAAACATGTCTGACTTTGTGCTGAGTATGCAGACACAGCTCTTACTTTGGTTGTACGGGGATCGAAAACACTGCTTTAAAAAAATAAAAACTTTATTCATCCCTGAAGCATGACGTTCCTTCAGTCCAGATAATCAGGATGCACTAAAGTGACGTTTCATTCTTCATCTCCAACATGTTCCTGCAGTTTATGTTGATCTTTCCATGTCCAGATGAGTGACGCTGAATGGCTCAGATGTTTTTTCTTTCCATGACGAACAAAATCTTTGTCTGTTTTATGAATAGAGTCTATGATAAGAAAACATCAAAAGATCTCTTCAAATACAAGAGGATGTTTTCAGACTGCAGTCCTCTGCTGTTCTTTTGAAAGGTTTAGCTCCTCTTACTTTAAAAAAACAGCATTTCTTCATTTCTCTCAACTGATTGTTGGTTTAAAACGTGTCTCTGGTGTTTCTGCTGCTACTCCATAGATAGAATTCATGTTAAATGTCATTTAAAATGTCGCTGTTAGCTGAGAAAATCCACTGACTTCTCAAGAATGTTCACGGATTACCTAAAAACATGAAACTGAAATGTTCAGGGGCCCCTGAGGCTGAAAACACAAACCTCAGTGTTCCTGATTTATGGATGTCTGCTGCAGCTCTACACTGGAACTATCTTAAAAAAACAAAATACAAAAAAGAAAATAAAAACTATAAATCTGCATGGATTAGTACAACTACAGTTGGTAATTTGACACAGAAATCCCAACTATTGGTTCATTTTCCTGAGTTTTTATGGATTTATTTGAAAGTTTAAAAGAGTAAAGATTGTTTTTCCAAATTCTCTTAAATTAAGAATGAACTCTGGTGATTAAAGTTTAAAATGGATGAAAAGTGAAAACCATTGGTCCAGCAGCTGATGAAGTCTGTGTGATGCAGTTGAAAGCTCCAGAAAAGCTGGTAATGTAGAAAAAGAGTCTGAACACTAGTATTAATTCTCTCAAGAACGTTTATTAAATGATCACCTCATGTTTCGACTGTAAATGTTTTTCTTAAGAATTTAAATCTGAATTAGAATCATTTTTATTGCCAACTATGTTTTCACTTATGAGGAATCTGACTTTGTGTTTTGGTGCATTACAGTAAAAGCTAACATGCAGAACATTTTAAAAGCAGAAAAAAAGACTGAAAAAAGAAATGCAGGAGTAAAAAGTCAAAACAAGAGTAAGTGGAGCAAATCCAAGGATTTACACTGCCCATCCAAAAAAAAGTCACACATTCTAACATTTCAATGGATCACCTTTAGCTTTGAGTATGGCGCACATAGCATTGTTTCAATGAGCTTCTCCAGCGTCACAGCATTTATTTCTGTCCAGAGTTGCATTAATTTCTACCAAGATCTTCTATTGATGATGGGAGAGTCGGACCAAAGTCTTCTCCAGAACATCCCAGAGATCCTCAGTGGGGCTGAGGTCTGGACTCTGTGGAGGACAATCCATCTCCTGCTCCCTGATCCACTCATTCTCAATGTGACCCCATGAATCCTGGTATCGTCATCTTGGAACATGAAGAAAACCTCCACCGATGGAAAGACCTGGTCCTTCAGTATCTTCAGGTATCAGCTGACCTCATTCTTTGGGAACAGAACATTGGTGAACCTGACCAACCCCAGATCATAACCCTAACCCCTACTAGCCATGATGAGGGCATCACTTCATCTGCCTCTCTTCTTACCCTGATGCCCCCATCCCTCTGGAACAGGGTAAATCTGGACTCATCAGACCACATGACCTTCTTCCATTGATCCAGAGTCCAATCTTTATGCTCCACAGCAAACTGAAGCCTTTTTTCTGATCATCCTCACTGATCAGGGGTTTTCTTAGAGCTACAGCTGTTTAGTCCCAGTCCTTTGAGTTCTCTTCATGTGGAAATGTTCTTCCTTCCACTATTAAACAGCTGTGAGTTCTACTTTTGGTTTCCTATGATCATCTAAGAGTTTGTTCCTGGAGATGATGGTTCTCCACTATCCTTCAGGTTCTAATGATGCGTTGGACGGTTCTTAACCTGATTTTAGTCGTTTCATCTCCTTAGTTGTTTTCTTTGCTTGATGCAGGCCAATAATTTGACCCTTCTGAGACAGATTAACATCCTTTC
The DNA here is from genome assembly GCF_022539595.1 of Amphiprion ocellaris. Classification (NCBI taxonomy): domain Eukaryota; kingdom Metazoa; phylum Chordata; class Actinopteri; family Pomacentridae; genus Amphiprion; species Amphiprion ocellaris. The sequence continues at coordinate 33,669,499 of NC_072780.1, read as the reverse complement.
ATGACCACAGGATACATCTTCCAACATGGAAGCTCCTCACTGCATCAGCTAGGGGTAAAGAAGTTGTTGTCATCACTGCAGTAATTATCCAATGGAAGGCTTTTACCTATTTGCTTAGTTAAATCCAGGTGGCGACTTTTTTTTTGAACAGGCAATGTATGAAAGAATGAAAAACTAATAGAAATATTTACAGTGCGCAGGAACGTGTCAAATTTATCTGATTAGTTTGAATGTAAACATCTTGAAATGTGCATAAGGATAATATTAATTCTTTTTGAAAAACTGTGGTTGAACATATGCATTTGTGGACCCCCTAACCTAAACTTTAATTTTTAAATGGGTCAATTAATCCTCCAAATAGACTTGTATCTTTAACCCTCCTGTTGTCCTGGTGTCATTTACAGGCACCAAAAAATATTGTTTCTTTGTCTGAAAAAAATGCAAAAAACTCAGCAAAAAAATTCCCCAAATTTCCGAAAATTTGCAAAACCTTCAGGAAGAAAATTCCAATAATTCCTTAAAAGTTTCCCTTAAAAGTTTTATTTTAAAAAAATCACCCAAATTTGGCAAGAAAATTCTTGTAAATATTTTCAAAAAATGAGTAAAAGTCTCTCAAAAAAATCCTAAAAATATCTAAAGTGATTCCATATATATCAGTAAAACTTCGAATATTTTCTTTCAGAACATTTACATAAAAATTAACCAAAATCCAGTGAAATTCGCTGAATTTTGGTTAATTTTTATGTGAATGTTCTTAAGAAATATTTTTAACATTTCTTTTTTCCACCAAAAAATGTTCAAAGATTTCCCAAAAATGTGGAAAATGTGGACATCAGAAGTTTCACTGTGAAAATATATTTTTTCCTCACATTTTCAAACTTTAAAATGGGTCAATTTGACCTGCAGGATGACACGAAGGTTAAGATAACTGGTCCAAGCGGTAAAATAAGAGTTCCCTCTCCATCATTATGTATCTTGTTCTGTTAATGAAATTACCAGGCAACAGATTAAAAACAGAGGAAACCCACAGCTCTGTGCTCATTGAGGATGTTTCATGGCTGTAACCGCAGTTTTAGTTTTTAAAAATTTTTTTTAAAAAGACTGAGTCATAATTGGAGTCGCCAGCACCACCGTTAAACTGATCTCTGTTGATTCAAACACTGAGTGGAAACTTACATGAGCAAAGGGACTTTACCACTGGACTGAAACTTTTCTGTCAGAAATAATAGAAACCTTCCTACAGTAGAGTTTTCATCTCAATATAGCATCTAGTTTGTTTATTTAAGGCTGTTTTCAGACATTGGAGACATAACATTACTGAGTCATTCCTGCTCAGTTCCCTGAATGCCCCACGCCTGACCATCCTCAATTCGATGTTTTTTAAAAATGTTTTCTTTTTTGAGTTGATCATGAGTAAAATCTGGGGTTAAAGGTGACATTAGTCTTTGAGTTACAAATTCTTAAAGAAAAGGGGTCATGTTGATGTTTTGGAGGGCATGGTGGTGGCAGTATCATGCTGTGGATCAATGTTTGAAGCCATAACGTAGGAAATAATCTAACTAGATACCTGATATCTTGCAGGCTCTTTTTAAAACTCCAATTGGAGCCAATCACAGGAAACAACCTGCCTCTTAAGGTAAAAATCAAGATTTTATAGTTGGTTAAATACCAGAATAGATGGAAACATCTTCCGTAACTCAGTAAAAACAGGGTCCAAACTACCACAAAATGACCCCAAATCACCACAAATACAGATGAATATACCACAAAAAGACGCAAAATCACCACAAAAAGAAGCAAAATTACCAGAGAGAATCATCTGGTTCTTCATCTCAAGTAACTTTATTAATGATCAGAGTTCTACCTTCATACTGGGAATATTTCCAGAGTTCCAGGTCCTTCAAGTCCATCGAGGTGGGTTTTAGGTAACATTTCCTTTGTGTCAGATTAAATGAAAGTACTGCAGGTCTAAAAGAGTTTAGCATCTAATCTTAAGTTATTTACTGTAAAATAACAAACATTCCAATCCAATCCAATCCAACCTTATTTCCAAAGCACTTTAAAACAACCCTGTCGGCCAAAGTGCTGTACACATTAAATAATAAAATAAAAGAATAAATAACCAAATAAAAAATACAAATAAAATAATGCGAGTATAAAAATAAGACATAAGACACAGGCTGTACAGTAAAAGTCAGCTCTAAGCTGAGCCATACGCCAAGTTAAAAAAATGTGTTTTTAAAAGAGATTTAAAAATAAGGAGGGAACCAGCCTGTCTGATTTTTAGTGGGAGCTCATTCCACAGTTTAGGAGCAGCCACAGAAAAAGCACGATCACCTCTCAGTTTCTTTTTGGTCATAGGCGCCACCAGTAGAGCTTGATCTGCTGACCTCAGTGAGCCAGAAGGGTTGTAGGGAACCAGCAGATCACACAGGTACAGGGGGCCAAACCATGAAGGCATTTAAAAACAAATAAAAGAGTAAAGCGCATTGCAATAATCTAAACGAGTGGTAATAAAAGCATGGATCAAAATTTCAAAGTTGTAATGAGATAAAAAAGGCTTCACTTTGGCAAGTTGCCTCAAATGATAAAAACTTGATTTCACAACAGCACTGAGCTGGGTATCTAATTTAAAAACAGAATCCATCTTTACACCCAGATTCGCCACAACAGGGCTTACAGCTTGGGTTAAAGAGCCAAGCTCAACTTTGACCACCGGAGTGGAGTCACTGGGAGAAAACAGCAAAACCTCAGTTTTATGCTCATTGAAATGCAAAAAATTGTAAGCCATCCACAATTTTACTTCTTCAAAGCATTCAAGGAGGGACTTGGACTGTTTCAAAGGCAAATAAATTTGGCAGTCATCTGCGTAAAAATGAAATGACACATCATGTCTACACAGAACTGACCCAAGAGGCAACAAGTACAATGAAAAAAGCAAGGGTCCAAGAACTGACCCTTGCAGTACGCCACACATCAGCGGGGCCGCAGTGGAAACAGAATCCCCAACCTGGACGGAAAAGCTTCTGTTGGACAAACATGATTTAAACCAGGCTAAAGCTGGACCTTTTATTCCTACCCAGTTCTCCAGCCGTGACAGTAAAATCTGGTGGTCCACTGTATCAAAGGCTGCGGTTAAGTCCAACAGGAGAAGAGCAACAGTGTGACCAGAATCAGAAGCCCGAAGAACATCATTAAAGACCCTCAACAAAGCCGTCTCAGTGCTGTGGCCAGTTTTGAATCCTGATTGGAAGACTTCAGAAATTCCATTTTCATTTAAAAATGAGCTCAGCTGAATGTACACAAATTTTTTCAAAATTTTGGACAGCAAAGGAAGTTTGGAAATTGGCCGATAATTGAAGAGTTCCTGTCGATCAAGGTTTGGTTTCTTTAACAGAGGCTGGACCACTGCATGTTTAAAACACAAAGGGACAACACCATTGGCCAAGCTGCCATTAACAATATCCAGGACAAAAGGTGCCAATGTCGGAAAGACTTCTTTAAAAAGACGAGGAGGAATCACATCAATGGGGGAGCCTGTAATTCTCATTTCACTGAAAACTTGTTCTAAAAGATGCAGGCTAACAGGTTCAAACTGATTAAAAACAGCAGAATAAGTTACTGATGTGCCTGGGTCATGTGCAGGACAACTTATAAGGGCTCTAGTGCTCTCCACTTTACGAATGAAAAACTGCAAGAAATCCTCACACATTTTCGATGGGTCCTCGGGACAGTGGGGTTCAGGAGCACTGAGAGCTGTTTTAATAGTATCAAAAAGAACACGTGGGTTGTTACCGTTGGAAACAATGATGTCAGAAAAGTGTCTAGTTTTTGCATCTTTGAAGGTTTTTTGATAGGAATGCCACTTATCTCTCAGATTCTGAAAAGACACATGTAGCTTATCCTTTTTCCATTTTCTTTCTGCCTTTCTGCACTCACGTCTGGCAGCGTGCGTAACGTCATTCAGCCAGGGTTCAGACTTTGGTTTAGACAGCCTAAGTTTCACAGGAGCAACAATGTCTAATGCAGCTCTGCAAGCAGAATTGAAACTAGCGCAAAAGTCATCAATGGATCTGTTTAAACATAGAGAGTCATCTATGTTCAGGGCAGAGCAAAAATGCGCAGCGGTGGAGGGATTAACCATACGGCCACGACGCACAGGCGCGCACGGTTTGGATACAGCACAAGACAGGGGAATTTCAAATAAAACAGGCAGATGATCAGAGAAAACTGCATCACAAATCTCAAGCTTCGAGACAGTAAGACCATGAGTAAGAACAAGATCGAGAGTGTGGCCATGTTCATGTGTGGGACCAACAACACACTGTGCAAGATTAAAACATTCAATCAAATTTAAAAAGTCTTTCGCCAGTGACTTTTCAGGACAACACACATGGACATTAAAATCCCCAGTAATGAGAATGCGGTCATACACCAGTACAAATTCAGCTAGGAAATGCGAAAAGTCACTAATGAAGTCTTTGCTGTATTTAGGTGGCCTGTAAATGACAGCGCATATCACTGGGGGCGCAGAGCTCAGTTCAAATATGTTCATTTCAAAGCTGGCATATGATGCCGTGGGTACGAGCTGCTTACACTTAAAGTTACTTTTAAAGACAGTTCCAAGTAGTGATGGTCCTCTGATACCCGAGGCTTCGACACATGCGCTGTAGCTCATGAAGCAAACGTATCGAGCCACTGTGCTGAGGTGTGGTTTGGTCACGTGACTCGTGACGTTTGAATCACTTCAGTGACGTTTGAAGCACTCATCTGCTTCGAATCACCTGATTGGTTCGGTTTGTTATGTGAATCACTCAGCGGGATCGAGTGTTCCGGGATAGGAGATCCCTATTTAGTGTTGTTCATTTGAATTGCTTTTTGCAGAATAGATTGGTTTTTTTTGCTGTTGTTTTTGCTTTGAGAGTTAGTAGTATGTCAGATTTCATATTTCGTAGAGAATAGATAGATAGATAGATAGATAGATAGATAGATAGATAGATAGATAGATAGATAGATAGATAGATAGATAGATAGATAGATAGATAGATAGATAGATAGATAGATAGATAGATTATATATATATATATATATATTCCCAACTCACCACCCCCATGCCACAACACCTGGCACAGAACCTTGTCAGGTGCTTAGCTGACAGACTACAAACCAAAGAAAAGAACAGTTCACTGACTGTTGCTACACTTGTGGCTCTGCAGGTCAAAACTTTTGGATTCACCAATCAGAGTGGCAGCCAGTGTGAAAGAACATTTAATAACAGAATGCACAACAATTAACATAAAGAATGCCAAGCAGCAGTCATCTACGTCACAAGCACCACCACAGCCTCGTCCTCCACCACCAGCAGCACCTTCCACAGGTATTCTTTTTCTCTTCTGAATAGGGAATGACTGACATTTCTGGTGATGATGATGATGATCTTCAATATTTTTCAGTTCAACTGTGGAGCCTATTAGACGAAGACGCAAGTAGAGCCTGGTAAATGCAAAGCGCCACAGCGAATGCAATTGTAGAAAGAACGGCAGACCCACTGGCTTACTGGGCAACCCACAAAACTGTTTACCCAAACTTGTACAATGGAGCCAAACATTTCCTGTGTACCTCAGCCTCATCTGTGCCGTGTGAACAGGTTTTTTTTTTCTAAGGCTGGGGAGATAGTGAGTAAAAGAAGGAACTGCTTGAGTCCCAAACAATGTTCCCTGTAATTTTTCAGTCTGAGTGTGAGCAAACACACAAACTCCCTGAGTAGTTCCTTGGACCACTGTGAGCAACATCAGACGTGTGCACTGTGGTCACACCAGCATCACATCCATTCAAGTTACATGGTTCATTAAAAGAATCAAATTACAGCATTTACATTTCTGTTAAAACACTTTGTCAACAGGAGCCAGTTGAAGGCTGCAGTGATTTTAGTGACACTACAATGTATAAGAGTGAAGTTATTGAATATTTGTCTCTCTTTACTGTTGCAGTGGTTTTGCAAATTGCAGACGGACCCTGTTCACTCCATAGACACCAATGTTATTCCTGTAGCTTGAAAGACAGCTACTTTTGATAAAAATGGGCTTGTAGCACATTGTCTGCCTTGCAACAATGGGAAAGAGGCACCGTTTATGTTTTGACAACCTATATCTAATGAGTTATTGATGCTGGAAGTCCCAATCTGTGAATATCTTTCCAACTTTACTGAACTTGGGGCCACTACCACCTAAGGAGTGATATATTTAATTTTGAAAAAAGCATTTAGCCATACTTAAAGCTTTAAGTGCTTTATTAACACGGAACTAAAAAATTTGTATTGTTTTATTATCACAGGTTCTGTCTGAAAAGAGGTGGCATCATTTTAAACAGTGAAATCAAACTAATAAAATGTAACGACCAACCAGTGAGCAATACTGGATTCTGCAAAAACATAAACAACTTTTTTTTAAATCTAAATCTTAACACAGTTAATGTATTAACTTATTTTTGTGTGTATGCATGTATTTATTGATTTATTTAGTACTGTTAACATATCAGAGTTCTGAGTGAATTTTTCTTAAGATAGGCAAAGGCCATTTATTGATTACATATAGGCTGTTAAATGTTTATTAAAAACTAAAAAGCATTTAAAAAAAAACAACTTAGGCATTTATTGAGTCACTAAAATACTGTACAGTACAGACCACATCAGCATGATTATAAGCATCCTCTGGTAAATGAACAACCAGATACTGATGTCTCTCACCATATGGACTTCAGGAGATGATTAGATGATGATAAACTGTGACCTACTGGTTGGGTTCTCTCTGTTCTCATGTTTCTTACATGTTTGTCCCCTGACAGCCGGGTCAGAATGTTTTTTGAGCAACACACCATACTATGATGTTTTTACAATGATGGTTCTACTATGGAACCAGTTTGACATGTTCAGGTGTTCTTTGTGTGAAAACTCAGAGATTTCAGGTATCAGAAGGTGGTTTTCAACTTTCTTTGTTAACTTTATGCTTCAACTTTAAACTAAATTTCCTTCACTAACCCCACCCTCTGGACTTCCAGGAAGCTGTGTTCCTATTGGCTGTCCAGGTGGCTGCTAGGTGTTATCAGGAACACCTGAGCAGCTCAGTGTCTTCCTGATTTATTTAGCTGCAGACAAACATTTCCTCTGTTTCTCTTCACCAGTGAACTGGGTTTGGTCCCGTTGCTTTAGTTCGTTCTTTAGACGTTGGCTTGCAGCTTCCAGCAGTAAAATCGTCTTTAATGTGTTTCTTGGTGTGTTTTAGGGCTTTGTACTGGATAGTTGTCTTGGTAAATGTGGTTTTTTAGCCACAGTTAGCACATGGTGCTAATGTGTGGAGTGATTAGTGGATTTGGTACAGTTGAGTTGTGTCTGTATCTTGGCTGTAGTGAGTCTTTAGAGGTTTCTGGTCAGACACATTCTGTATTCTTGTTTGAGAACCAGCGTTGGTTGTCCAGAAGGTAAGAGTTCCTGTCCTGATTCTCTGTTCTCAGAGGTTCTCTGGTAGGCTGCAGGAGACTTTAGCGTTTGGGTTGTGCTAGTTTGGTTTTTGTATGGTTTCATTTGGACGACTATCTTGAGGCCCCTCCATGTGGTTTAGTGAGGTTTTCTGTAACAGTTCTACAAAGCAACCTGCAGCAGAAGAGACTTTGAGAGTTTTTAGGAAGTTCTGGAGACCAGACTTTAGAGCAGCAGAAACATTTGTCAGCAGTTTGAGCAAGAGAAGGTGAGCTTCAGAGTAGAAATGAGACAGAAACCTTCTTGACCCGTGTGGTGAGGTCCTGTACCAAGAGTTTGAGCAGGTTGTGAAGAGTCTGTAGTTCTTTGGTCTGAAAGCACAAGAAGAGTCGACTCATTAAAGGAGAAAACAGGAGATATTGTTGGTTCTTCTGTCGCTCTGCAGTTTCCAGTTTCCTTAGACTGAATATCAAGTTTATATTTTAAATGATTTCCCATGTGAGCCCAAGAAGACTTCAATAAACTCCCTCCATCCCCTGGACACAACATATTTTATTACCATGTTAAATGTTTTTTTTTTTTTTTTTTTTTTTAAATGTTTTTGAGTTTTAATCAGTTTTTTCTCTTTGCTTGTTTAGTTTTGTCATCTGTGTAAAAGGTGCTAAACAAATAAAGTTGAATTGATAAACTGAATAACTGACTAACACATGATTGTGACAACAGAAGTATTTTCATTGTGATTTAAGGGTTTATTTCATTTTTAAGGTTGGGGTTAAAATCTTGACAGAAAAATAAGATTAAAGAAATAAACTACATAACAAAAAGCAATTAAATCAAACAAAAAAAATTAATACAATAAAACTTTTAAAAAGTTTTATTATTAAAAAGATTTAAGAAATTTAAGATGTAATTTTCTAATTAAACATTTAATTTTTTATTAAATGTTTTGTCTTTTTAAAGGTTTAATAATCTAATTAAATGTTTTGCATTTTTTAAAATGTTTAATATTCTTTAATTTTATTTTTTAAATGTTTAATGATGGAAAATATTTTATCTGTAATTTTTAATATTTGTATTTTAAAAATTTTGTTTAATTTCATAATGACATGTATTGTATCGTGTTGAATTATCTAATTCAATATTTTGTCTGTTTAATAGAGTTAAACATTAAATACAATTAAATTATATGTACATATACCACCTTTTAATAATTAAATTACCACCTATAATTCCTATTTGAAGTTTTATTGTCTTTAAGATGTAATTTTCTAATTAAACATTTAATTTCTTAATTAAATATTTTGTCTTTTTAAGGGTTTAATAATCTGATTAAATGTTTTGCATTTTTAAAAATGTTTAACATTCTTCTTGTTGAATTGTATTTTTTAAATGTTTAATGATGGAAAATATTTTATCTGTAATTTTTAATATTTGTATTTTAAAAATTTTGTTTAATTTCATAATGACATGTATTGTATCGTGTTGAATTATCTCATTCCATATTTTGTCTGTTTAATAGAATGTAATGTAATTTAATGTTTAACTCTATTAAACAGACAAAATATGGAATGAGATAATTCAACAACATACAATACATGTCATTATGAAATTAAACAAAATTTTTAAAATACAAATATTTGAAATTACAGATAAAGTATTTTCCATCATTAAACATTTAAAAAATACAATTCAACAAGAAGAATGTTAAACATTGTTAAAAATGCAAAACATTTAATTGAATCATTAAACCCTTAAAAAGACAAAACATGGGTGCCCATATAGCTCAACGGGTTAAGCAGGTGACCCATGTACAGGGGCTGGTCCCCGACGCAGCGTCCCGGGTTCGAGTCCCGGTAGTGGCCCTTTGCTGCAAGTCTTCCCCTGACTCTTCTCCTCTGTTTTCTGTCTGTCTCTCACTACACCTATCCAATAAAAAGACAAAACATTTAATTAAAAAATTAAATGTTTAATTAGAAAATTATATCTTAAAGACAATAAAAGTTCAAATAGGAATTACACAGAAAATACAATGAAGGATTTAAAAAGAAAATTAAACATTAAAAGGTGGTAAAACATTTAAAAAGAAAAACCTTAAAGATTTAATCGAAACATTAACAGACTGTCTGAAGGTTCAAACTAACAGAGAACTACTCAAGAACTTTTAAAATTTCAGTCCTCAGACTGTGTGAAGGTTCAAACTAACAGAGAAGTACTCAGGAACTTAGAAGATATCAGTCCTTGGACTGTCTGGAAGTTAAATCTAACAGAGAACTACTGTGGGACTTAGAAAATTTCAGCCCTCAGACTGTGTGAAAGCTCAGGTCCTGAGGACTCGGGAGGTCTGGAGGCTTTGAAAGTCTTGGAACTGAGGGTTCAACCCTCCAGCACAAAGGCTGAAGTCCAACCTCCTGAGAAAAGTGGTCGAGTCGAGACTCAAGTTAAAAAAACTCGAAAATGGCAAAAAAATAGATGATAAATGCGCCAAAAAAAAAAAAAAAAGTATCTGAGTAGCTCACGGGGTAGGAAGAGAGATTACCAAGTGGAAGGTAGTAGGTTCAAGACCCACCACTGGCATTTTTCTTTGTCTTTGTCAGGATTTTGATAAAATTTAAGAAGGGTCTGGTCTTGAACCAGCAACCTGCAGCTCTACAGGTAAACCCTTAACTCACTGAGCTACAGATCAGAGGAAAAGAAGTAATTTCGTCGTCCCTTTGGCATCGTAGTTAATAAAGTGACCACATGGGTGGAGCCAAGGCGGAGTCTGGGTAGAGAGTAGGCGGGGAGGTAGGTGGCAGCCTTCCCCCTCTACAGACCTGACCGTGAACACTGTCGACACCCACCTGAGGGAGAAGCTGCCTAAGATCTCAAGGCTGCTTGGTCGTGGTCTTTCTGGCACGTACTCTTCCAAGATGAGCCGGGAAGTTTAACACTGATGGAATGACACCAGGTCTAAGCCAACAAACTTCCAATTCCTCCTCAACCCATAGTCTCTGGGAAACCTACATGGAGTAAGAAAAGTAGACAGAGAAGTAATTAAGTCTGTACACAACATATTCAAAAGAAATCACGCTAATAAATTAAGTACAAAGAACAGAATTTGCCAATATACTGGAGACCAGAGCTATTTAATTTGATAAGTATAACCTTGTTTAGTAACATTTCTATTATTTGAGAGCAGTCCTAAAGAATTGCCTGTAATCCCAATCATAAAATGGGTTTGGAGGAAGAACATAGATGGTAATCTGGATATACATGAGTTAGGCTTTATAACTACTATTGGTAGTATTGGTGGTAGTAATAGTAATGTGACTACTACTAGTAGTAGTGGTAGGACACTACTGCTGCTGATACTGGCACTGCTACTACAACTTGTAATACTATTACAAATGCTGATACTACTTCTACGACTCTGACAGCTGTTTATACTACTACTGCTGCTTGTACTTTTAGTATTACTACTACTGCTTGTACAACTATACTACAGCTACTATTAATCGTCTGGTATTTGCTTGTCAAGCTGCTAGCTCGTATTAGTGTTTTGCTAGTGGCTAACTAGTTAGCTCTCATAGACTGGAAGCTCTCAACAAGATTTCATAATGAAAAAAGAGCCAAAAACTATTCTTACCTATGAAAAGTCATTCCAAGTTTCCTTGTCTCAATCGTACGACGTAGTGTGTAACTGTATGCAGTACAGTGAGACGGCATACTTGTTGTTTCTGTTTTCTCGCCGTCTACATCAACAGAATGCACTGAAACTTTTCCCCCACTAGCTTAGCCTCGCTGTAGCACGCAGCTCAAAGGGGCGTGTCCTATCTACTCATTCATATCTATGGGAACAACGATGGCTGCACATAAGGACGCCTGTCAATGACGTTGATTAGCTGCGTAAATACCATTATATACAGTCTATGGTAAATACGTATGTGAATCGCATCATTGGCTGCAGCAGCCAGTCACCGGTCACTCACTGACTCACATTGAAAAATAGCACAGAATGAATTGTTACGTGTTTATTTTATTTACAATTTAGGTTGGATTTTTTTTTTGTGCGCAGCGCAGATTTTCTGTGCGCGGAGACCGTGTCAGCAGTACGCAATTGCGCACGCGCGCAGCTTAGAGGGAACATCCATCCATTATCTATACACCGCTTAATCCTCACTAGGGTCATGGGGGGGCTGGAGTCTATCCCAGCTGACTCGGGCGAAGGCAGGGGACACCCTAGACAGCTCGCCAGTCTGTCGCAGGGCTACATATATAGACAAACAAGCACTCACACATTCACACCTACGGGCAATTTAGAGTAATCAATTAACCTCAGCATATTTTTGGACTGTGGGAGGAAGCCGGAGTACCTGGAGAAAACCCACGCATGCACAGGGAGAACATGCAAACTCCATGCAGAAAGATCCCGGGAAAGCCGGGACGCGAACCAGGGATCTTCTTGCTGCAAGGCAAAAGTGCTAACCACTACACCACTGTGCAGCCCTGCTTAGAGGGAACAGTGGTCCCAAAACTGTTGATAAATTATTTCTCAATAAAATCTCATAACCAGTTACATAAGCACACCCTCTTTACTGACCTCTTTACCAATAAACCTCAAGACATACTTTGCCAAAATCCATAATAATCCATAAAATCTTTATTTGCACCAGCCCCATGTGAAAATGACATCAGTCTGTATTTGTAGAGCATCTCATGAATGTAGCAGCACCATTTAAATGTTTCATAACACAGAATATAAGCAAAGAGTATATAGGGATACAGACAAACATGGGAAATAAGAAACGTGCTCTTCAATAGTTATTGTCATTATTATTACTGGTAATATTATTTTTGTGTCCACTACAACCCATACAATCATCTAGTGTAGTCAAACAGGAATGTGTGCATGGCGAATCAAATCCAAAACAATCCATGAACCGACGACCACGTCTTGATTGCACTTCATATTATTGACCACTAGATGTCCTACTCGAGCACTGTGTGTCATTGAGGCCTCAAGTAATGAACCATGTTTTGAATGAAGTGTCGAAGCTTCAACAAAGCCTTGATCAGCCATCACTAGTTGCAAGTCCCCCTCCACGGCCCGATGTTCTCGGGGAGTTCTTTCTTCTATTCTGCTAATATTTCTGTACACTCACCTGTTGGATCCTCATCAGCCATTAGAACTTCCTGTCAGATGTTTTCACTTCCTGTTTGACTTTTATCTCCACCTAGATGCTGCATTCAGGTGTTACAGGAACAAAAACCCACAGAGAACAGACCACAGAGCAAACACACAGAAATTAAACAGCTAAATGTCATTATCACTTTTAATTAACACCCAAACATCCTTCCAATCAGCCACAACACCTCACTGGTAGTGTTTCTAACGTCCAGTTTTATTCCTCTGCTTTACAATCTACATCATTTACATTTTATTATGGACAGATGTAGAATAATTATCTGCAATTAATAATAACAATGAGGTATTATTATGTTCAGGTTGTGATTGTTTGCTTGTAATAAAACATTTGACAGTAGAAGAGTCAAAGTCAGAATATTCCATCCCAGCAACAATCAGACCGTCTGATTTACTGTTCAACAATAATAATTTTAAAATAAAACATTAAAAAGTGACAACAGACTCCCGTTAATGTTGTGATAAAGTATATTAGTGGTAGTGCATCAATTTACAGCAGCTTTAGTGTCTTTAGTGAAGAGTTCTACCTTCATCCTGGGAATATTTCCAGAGTTCCAGGTCCTTGAAGTCCATAGAGGTGGGTCCAGATTTATCACTTTTTAATGGACTTTTTCCATCATTTCTGAGCCTCAGAACTTCATCAGTCCAGCAGATAGAACCATGACATTTAGGAGGAAAAACACATCTGAGTTCTGACCAAATCACCAAAAAAGGACCAAAATTACCACAAAGAAACACAAAAATCAGCACAAAAACACCCAAAATCAACACAAAAAAGGTAAATTTACCACAATGAGACACAACATTTCCACAAATAGATGCAAAATTACCACAAAAATTGGTGAATATAACAAAATCTGCTGGTTTTACATTTTGGTTTTACTTAAACAAACAAGACAAAATTAGTTTATATGAGAGTCACTGTTCCAAGCACAAAACAACAAAAGACATTGGTTAAAAAAAATAAAGAAAGAAAAAAATTAAGAAAAAAATAACTCATTTGGAGTTATTTTGAGTTTGGTTTTCTCATTTTGAAACAAAAAATTCATCGACAACTAAACTTTGCTATAAAAAAAAAAAACTAAAAAAAAAAAACTCGTGCCTTGGTTTTCAAAGAAAAAAGTAATTTGGATTATTTTGTTTGTTTTTGGAAAGTTTGGGTTTTGAAACAAAGAACAGAAATGTGTATGTATGTTTTTTTTAGTACAAATGAACAGTGGATTAGCAGACATAAGCCAGACCAAAACGTATTTAAAAAGAAAAGTGTGTTTCCTAAAATGTCAGACTTTATACCTTCAACGCCCAAACGCTGGTTTTTGTGTCGGACTGAGCCTCCAGCGTTGGTTCTACAGTTTCATTCAGCTTTTATCTAAAAGGATGAACATCTGAGAGTCGGAGTTGGTGTTAGAGGTTCAGAGCTCATTTGATTCCTCTGAAGGAGAAAGAGACTAGTGAGGGAGGCCACCAAGACTCCTATGACTCCTCTGAAGGAGTTCCAGCTTCAGACTGTTCATCCAACAACTGTCGTCTGTTCTTCACCAGTCAAAGCTTTATGGAGACAAAAAGAAATACTCTGTTGGAAAAAGTTTAAATTAAATCTGGACCAGAGTTCACCAGAAGACATGTGGAGACTCTGAAGACACCTGGAAGAAGGTTCTTTGGTCTGAGGAGACCAGGATGGAGCTTTTTGGTCACCAAAGTAGATGCAATGTTTGAAGCACGGTGGTGGTAGCATCATGATGTGAAGCATAGTGGTAGTAGCATCATGACGTGAAGCATGGAGGTGGCAGCATCATGACGTGAAGCACGGTGGTGGCAGCATCATGACGTGAAGCATGGTGGTGGCAGCATCATGATGTGAAGCACGGTGGTGGCAGCATCATGATGTTCCTCAGCAGCAGGTCCTGAAGGCTTGTAAAGGTAGAGGGTAAATAGAGAAATCCTGGAGAACAACCTGATGTATCTGAAGAGAACTGAGACTTGGAGAAGATCAGTTTTCCATCCAGAAGATGAGCTAAAGCAGCATTCATCTTTTATTGTTTTTTTTTTAAATTTAGCGGAAGGAATTTCCAACTAAACAGCCGCTGGAAGAAACTTCTGCGGGATTTAGATGGCAGGAGTTTATTTCCTCTTTTTAGTTCAATGTCATTTGTTCTTTCTGGCTCCTTCGGTCTACGAGGCTCAGACTCACTTCTTGTCTTCGAAGCTTCACTTTTAGGAGGAGCATCAGCAGCTTCTGGTTTGTCTTCCTGGTTCCAGGTTGAGGAGAAACCTGTAGCTCCACCAGGACGAGGGTTAAAATCAGTTTCTCTTTCTGCTCCTTTCGGTCTACGAGGCTCAGATTGGCTTCTTGTCCTCGAGGTTCTGCTGCGAGGATTTCCAGCAGCAGCTTCTGGTTTGTCCTCCTGGTTCCCGGATGAGGAGAAACCTGCAGCTCCACCGTGAGGAGGGTTGGAGCTACTTTCTCTTTGTGGTTCGAAGTAATTAGCTCTTTCTGGTCCTTTTCTTCCTCGAGTCTCAGAGTTGCTTCTTCCTCTCGAGGCTGCACTTTTAGGAGGAGCATCAGCAGCTTCTGGTTTGTCCTCCTGGTTCCTGGATGAGGAGAAAGCTGCAGCTCCACCAGGAGGAGGGTTGGACCTACTTTCTGTGTTCTTTCTGCTGTTCGGAGGCAGAGAGCTGCTCCTGTTCCTGAGGTTCCTATTGAAGGGTCTTCCTGGACGTTCTGAAGGCCTTATCTGCCGTCCCAGCAGCCTTTGCTTCACCTCGTAGCTCTCGACAGACAGTCCAATGAGGTGAAGTCTATCTTCCATCTGACACACCAGCACCGAGCCAAAAATGTTTTGGTTTCTCCGGATTTCCTCTAGAAGAGCTTTGCCGTCCCGATCCATGTCCCTGAGAGGAACCTCCTGAGTACGTAGTGATATGTTGAGATCATCCAGGAGCTTCTGAAGTTCACCAGCAGCTGACTTGGAGCTCCTCCCCTGTAAAGTGATGGTGGAGCTGCTGCTGTTCTCCTGAACCTGTATCCTGACTTGGTGACTGTCCTGGATGGAGTCGATGTCTCTTTTCCTGAGCCGCTCGGCGTACCTGAACACATCTGCATCGACCACGACGGTCTCATGTCTGGTCCTGACTGAAGCATGTCGGTCTGGAGAAGAAGAAGATGCTGCGTAGTCCTGAGAGGTCGGACAGTTGAGTTTTGAAGCTCCTTCTGAGGAGGAGGATGGTGAAGATGGAGAAGGATGTGGAGGCTTGTCTCTGGATTGGGATCTGCCTCTGCTGTCCTTATTGTAGTATTTGGAAATGGCTCCAGAAGAAGGGGAAGGCGAACGCAGTGTCGTCTTGGTTTGAGGCTCGATCAGCTGCTCCAAACGGACCTTCACTGCTTTCAGTTTGGAAAAATAACCTCGAACGTGCACCTGGCCTTCACCCAGATCTGACAGCTGAAAGCCGTGTGATCGGAGGATTTGTAGGACTTCAGTCTTGTCTTGAAATTGATTCAGATGAATTGTTGCCTCCACTCTAACATCCATCTGAGAAAGAGGAACAGAACTCTGAAGAATCTGACCTAACATCAGACAGATAGCAGTCAATGTGTCAGCAGCGTTTGGTTACCTCTGGTGTTCTCACTGTGAAACGATACCGTTGGTTGTTCACCTCCAGAACATCTGACCTCTTCTGTAAAACTCAAGCAGCAACTGTTAAACAAAATACAATAAACTTGTTGATAACCTGCTTGAAGCTTTGAGGTCAAAAACACACCAACAGGTATAAAAAGTTCAGGTTAGGGTCAGCACACAATTTATTAGCCAGAAAATGTAAAACCAGATAAAAATCTGAACTAATCATCTGTGATGAGCAGATCAGTTGGTAAACGTAAAACGTAAAGAGGTCTAGTCTCTGGTGTGTCAGAACTCCTGGATAGAACTACACCATGAAGACTGAAGAACCAAGAAACTCTGAGAACAGGTTGTTGAAAAGCATCAGTCAGGACAATACAAGAACATTTCCAAGTTCGTGAAGATCTGCTGGAGTCCAGTTAAATTCATCATTAAGAAATGGAAGGAAGATGGAACATGAATAAATCTGACTAGAGCAGGACGTCCTCAAGACCTGAGAGACTAGAGAGGGAGGCCACCAAGACTCCTATGACTCCTCTGAAGGAGACAGAGACTAGAGAGGGAGGCCACCAAGACTCCTATGACTCCTCTGAAGGAGAAAGTGACTAGAGAGGGAGGCCACCAAGACTCCTATGACTCCTCTGAAGGAGAAAGTGACTAGAGAGGGAGGCCACCAAGACTCCTCTGAAGGAGAAAGAAACTAGAGAAGGAGGCCACCAAGACTCCTATGATTCCTCTGAAGGAGAAAGAGACTAGAGGAGGCCACCAAGACTCCTCTGAAGGAGAAAGAAACTAGAGAAGGAGGCCACCAAGACTCCTATGATTCCTCTGAAGGAGAGAGAGACTAGAGAAGGAGGCCACCAAGACTCCTCTGAAGGAGAAAGAAACTAGAGAAGGAGGCCACCAAGACTCCTATGACTCCTCTGAAGGAGAAAGTGACTAGAGAAGGAGGCCACCAAGACTCCTCTGAAGGAGAAAGAAACTAGAGAAGGAGGCCATCAAGACTCCTATGATTCCTCTGAAGGAGAAAGAGACTAGAAGGAGGCCACCAAGACAACTATGACTCCTCTGAAGGAGAAAGAGACTAGAGAGGGAAGCCACCAAGACTCCTATGACTCCTCTGAAGGAGTTCCAGCTTCAGACTGTTCATCCAACAACTGTTGTCTGTTCTTCACCAGTCAAAGCTTTATGGAGACAAAGAGAAAGACTCTGATGGAAAAAGCTCCAATTAAATGTGGACTAGAGTTCACCAGAAGACATGTGGAGACTCTGAAGACACCTGGAAGAAGGTTCTTTGGTCTGAGGAGACCAGGATGGAGCTTATAGTCCATCAGACTAGATATGATTGTACATCATCACAAACACACCATCCCCACTGTGAGAATGGTGATGGCAGCATCATGATGTGAAACACTGGCATCACTCTGTAGGAATCTTTTCTCACTTTGACATGAAAGAGTCTTTTTTTGTTAATTCTTATCTCATAAAATAAACTATTGGCCATGAATCAGTGTTGAAAAGCGATTAAAGGGGAAATTAAGTTCTTTTTCTCAGCTCTGTATCTTTAAGTTCAGGAAGAAAGAGTTTAAGAGTTCAGATTATGACTTTTTATTAGTTTTTAAGGTCTTTATGACTTCATGACTTTGATGCACTTTGTTCAGGTAAAGCTGCAGTTCCTGTTGATGGCCAGCAGAGGGAGGCAGCAGCTCACAGACCGGTTAATACCACCTTTAAGAGTTCACTAATTTAGCTTTTAGCTCATTTTAACATCACGTTTTTCTGCTTTCTGCAGCAGAACTCACCATCCGGCTCCTGGAATCAGAAGAAGCTCAGGACCAGAACCTCCAGAAGCTCCTCAGTTCTTCTAAAGAATTAAACCTGCTGTTTCTCTCCAACCTGCCAGCTGGTAGAACATCTGGAACCTTCAGAACCTCCCACATTCGTCCCCGATCCTGAACCTTCACACCAGAGCTGCGGATGAAAACCCAGATTCTGTTTTAGAGTTCTGGTTTTAGAGTTCAGATCTGAGCCGAGTTCAACTGAAACACGTTTCATCGAAAGTGAAAGTAACTTTTTCAGGTAAACTTCGGCTCCAAACGTCCAGAGATTTAAAGTTAATGTCGGGTAAAACTAAAGAATAAAGCAGCAAAGATCAGATTTCCTCGCTTTCCTGAACACAAATTTCGGTTTTCTGATTCTAAACGTCGCCTAACTTGTTGGTAAAAACCACTGCAGCTGATTTCAGAAATAATTTGATAATAATCAGATTAAATCCAAACAAACCGACTGATTTTCTCTGTGAATCTTAGAAACTTACTTCTGTTCTCCTCGCCAGACTCCAGAGTTTCCAACAGGAAGCGATGAAACCGAAACTAACCTGAGCTGAACTTTAACGAGTCATAAAACAAACAACTTTGACCTCTAGATGGAAAAACACTCAGGAATTGTCAGAATAATTATAGAAATGTATTATTTTATCTAAAAAAAAAACCAAACAATATTACAAATGTGACTTTTTAAAATTTTAATTATTTCAATGATTATTTGAAATTCATTTGTTATCATTTTTTATATATTAAACTTTATATTTATTTATATTCAAGTGTTATTTAAACTGATGTCATAAACTTGAACATTTTTTTACTTCAATAATTTCAATAATGTTAGAATATATTTGAAATGTATCATTTTATATTATAAAGAGACACTTTTATGTCGTATTAATAAAGTATAATATGAATAATTATAAATGTAACATTTTTAATGCAATTATTTCAATAACATTTATTTAATTTCAAATATTTAAATTTATATTCTAACAAACTCTAACGTATTGTTTTATCTTATAAATTGATATTCTTATATTGATTTATTATAACAAAATTTATAAAATATCATAGATAATATCATAGATAATTATAAACGTTTTCTTTATATGATAAAAGAAACTTGGACAGTTTTAAATGTAATAATTTCAATAATGCTACATTTTAAAAAATGTATTATTTTATATTATAAACTGCAATTTTTATGTTAATTTTAATTAAATTGATAAAATATAATAGTAATAATTATAAACGTTTGCATTGTTAATGCAATTATTTCAAGAATGTTGGTTATTTAATTTCAAATTATTAGGGTCCGAGCACCACGAAGTGGTGCGAGGAACCTATTGAAACCCTAGGAATTATTATTATTATTAGGGTCCGAGCACCGACTGGTGCGAAGACCCTATTGGAATGCAAGGAATTATTTATTATTATTATTATTATTATTATTATTATTATTATTATTATTATTATTATTATTATTATTAGTATTATTATTATTATTATTATTATTATTATTATTATTATTATTATTATTATTATTATTATTATTCTTTTCCGGACTTTTGAATTGCCTTTTTGGCGGCCTTATCATACCCCAAAACACGTCAAACTTGGCATGCTCATCAGGCCTCGCGAAAAATTTGATATTTTATGGGAGTTGCGCATGTGTGTGGCAAAATGGCTCCATAGCGCCCCCTGGAAAATTGAAAATTTGGTCATTAGGCCAACTTGCACGATGTTTCATGTACAGCTACAAAATTTTGTATGCATATTCAGCACATCAGGAAACCCAAAAAAGTCAATCATGACCACGCCCTAACCCCAACAGGAAGTCGGCCATCTTGAATTAGCTGTAAGTTTTTCAAAATTAATAACTCATTGGGGATAAGTCCGAGAGACGTCAAATTTGGCCAACATATGCAAACACGCGACCTGATGAAAAGTTATCAAAATGTTCATCTCATTTCAAAGGGCGTGGCCATGGCGACTCCCAAAAAAATGGATCCTTCGCCATGAAGCAGGAAGTGGTGTCTAACTCAGCTGTACATGCTCCAATCTGCCTGAAATTTTACATGTGTGATCAATGTCCAGCCCTGAAAACATCCATGTGGTTATATACATCCACAATCATAGCGCCACCTTGTGGTAGCAGGAAATTGACATTTTTCACACTTTGATGTACTATTCTTAGCACGTTGATCAGATTCACCTAAAATGTGGTGACATAAGCCAGAACACATTGATGATGATTCCCAGAGAAAATGGTGGCTCGTCATTAAAGGGCGTGTCTGTGGCGGCGCGGCGAATTTCGATTTCTCGCCCTGAAAATTGAATTATTAATATCTCAGCTGGAAATGGTCCAATCTGGACCAAACTTGATATGGTGGACACCGGTCCGAGTCTGAACACATCCACACTCATAAATTTAGAAATACTCATAGCGCCACCTATTGGCCACAGGAAGAAATTGTCATTACATTTGCATCTACCATTACCGGAAACTTTGTCATATCATCTTGAAAATTGGTCAGCTGAGTGGTCACGCAAAGACGATGCCACAGTGTGAAGATTTTGACGATTCATAAAACACTGTTGCCGTGGCAACGCATCGTTGCCGTAATAAACAAAGTACTTTTTGACAGGTTAAAAATGC